>NC_090279.1:115337935-115640966 GCF_040414725.1 Anabrus simplex | reverse complement strand
TATTTTTCTTTTGATTTTATTTGGGCATTGACACACAACTTACACATCCTGAGAAAATGCTACTGGTATAAGAGAGTGGTGATAAATACGGTAAAGAGCCTTTAGACCATAAAGCCATAGATGTGACCTAAGCCTAATTGGCTCCTGCTCGCAATTAATGGAAGGAAGGAACAAAGGTTCCGAAGAGAACCACTCAATATGTCTGTGACTGTTGCAAGAGAAAATCCCTCAAAAACCTATGACTGCAGGAAGTCTGGCGCCAGGTAACAAGGCTATTGTATTATTTTAACAGATTTATCAATTTCAGTGCCTTGGGTGTAATATAGTTAAATAGTTAGAATAAGAGCAGCTGATGCAACATCATCTGCATATTGCATTACACTATAGGAGCAAAGTCTTACTACATCGAAGAATCCTCCATCAAAACAATACCCAAAATTTACACCTGGGTTGTTTGCCGTTGTTTCACGCAGCATGGCAGGCAAATATAGTGCAAAGAGCATTGGACCAAGTACACCCATGTTTTAGACCAGAAGTGATCGAAAAAAACTTCCAAGATATCATTTTTATTAAAAGAATCCTGTCCAGACCCGTCATCGTGGAGACACAATGAAGTCAAAGAAATGTTGAGACCAGCCAAAGTGTTTCAGCTGGTCTCAGGACTGAATCTAAAGCCTCTCTCAGTCCATAAAAAAATAAGCACTATTTATTCAGTGTATTCAATGTAGTGAAGTTAATAGAAGATTTAAACTTATGTCTTACTTTTCCAATCATTCACTTTCAGAAGCCATAACTAATTAACTAGATTTATCAAATGCAAAAGGAAATGGTGTTTCAGATGTAGCCTATTATAAGATGCAAAGAACAGTGAGGATTTTACCAGTAAAATAATAATAATAATAATAATAATAATAATAATAATAATAATAATAATAATAATAATAATGGTTTTATGTCCTGCTAACTAAATTTTACAGTTTTCAGGGATGCTGAGATGCCAGAATTTAGTCCCTCAGGAGTTCTTTTACCTGCCAATAAATCTACCAACACGATGCTGACATATTTGATCACCTGTAAATAACACCGGCCTGAGCTAGGATCGAACCTAACAAGTTGGGGTCAGAAGGCCAGCGCCTCAACCATCTGAGCCAATCAGCCCGGCTTTTACCAGTAATAATGTAAGAATCTTCTACTGGTCATGCACCAATTATGTCCTAAGTACGACAAGGGATACTATATTATCGGCACACTTTCTCTTGGTGCATTTGTGTACGGGGGTGAGGAGTAAGGAGAGAGCTGTCCCGGTCCCAGTAGTGCTGCCAACTGAATGAAAATAAAATCTGAACTGAATCGAGAATTTGATCGATCGATATGAAGTTTCTAAACCGTTATTATCTTAAGCCAATAACTGTGTCACATACACATTATATAACATTATATAACATTTCTCGAGGCGGATCTTGTTCCTAGCATGAATTCTATAGTTTGGCTTTGCTGTGTAAACAACAGTACTAGTACGTAAAGTGTACGCCAGATGTCGCACAACGATGCTTAAGCGATTCATAGTTTGTGTTTCAAAGGTTGCCAGTACGAATATCGAAGATTCCCGAGGTCGACGATTCAGCACTAGGGTGTAAATGCGCCGAGATAAAGTGTGCCGATAATAGATCAGAATAGAATTTGATTCATAGGGTAGAATTAAATTCCTCTAAACTTGTTGATGGCTGTAAATGGGAGAATTAAAAGAACGACAACTGATATAACTAGAGCAATTACAGCCAGTAGTTTACTAAGAATTGATCATAAAACGACACAGGCGAAAAGGACGTATCATTCAAGTTTGATATGAACAGGTGTGGCTCAAGAATTGGCGGGGGTAAAATTGTCTGGATCTCCTATAATATAAGGTCCTATTAAGGTTATAAATAATAGAATTGCCAATATGATGACAAACCCAAAGATGTTTTTGAAAGAGAAGAACGGGTAGAATGGGATTTTATCCGAGTTGCTATTTAAGCCTGAAGGATAGTTTGACCCAGTTTGACGAAGGAAAAAAAAGATGAATTATTACTGTAATGGCTACAATAAGTGGTAGAAAAAAATGGAAAATGAAGAATCTGGTAAGTGTGGCGTTGTCAATAATGAACTCACTGAACTAGCCTAAGTCAATACTAAGTCAAGGAACAGCTGTGCTCTGCACATTTCTTGGAGCTGTCTTGCACAGATCATGACAGTCAATTTTTTTCCTGACAATATCTCTCAATATGAGTGTGAGTAGGCCTACACAAGCCAAGTGATGTGTGATGCCGTAACAGTTCAAAAAAATGAAATTATGCAGATTATGAAGATATTTTAGGATTGTTGTTTATACAAGAATAGTATAAAAGCTTGACATAAAAATGTATTGGACTGAATGCCCATGTCTTCAAACTCCTATATTTTCTAAAACCCCGTTTCATTACAGGGTCGGGTATGAAGTGAAATGAGTCTTTATGGCTATTTTATACGACCGGATGCCCTTCCTGATATAAACCTCATTAGAAGAGTTAATGAGATTAAGTGAATGACAATATAATTATATGATCAGGCTGTGGATTTTCAGTCAGAAGGGAGAGGGTAAAACCCGATGTCGTATGAATTTACAGCCCAAGCATGTAGCTATCATCATCTTCCAACTTATACTCAAACACGTTGTTCTGGACAGAATATTTCAGCCAGATATAACGCAATAAGACCAATTAGGCCAAAATATCATAACCTGGACCCGGCGACATAATGCATATCACACATTTAAACAATTAAAACGAGACCAATTTCTTACCAATTGGTGGATTTGCTTTGCTGGCGTTCAAAACCAAACTCTTTTGCTTTACCGTCATTGCTGTCCTGTACAGAATTATTATTTACTAACACTTAACGATGTACAATTCACAGTCACAACGTGCTAAACCCTGCGCCGTGCGGACTTGTCAAAGAGGAGAGCTACAGAAAACAAAACACATACGAATTACGCTAGATGTCGCCAATAGATACAAACGAAAATACTCTCTCTGGGGAAACAACATATTATTTTGTGAATATTAATTTTGTACCAACGAGCTAGAATAACATAGAGGGGCTGTATACCTGACATCAGTTGATAAGGGGCACCCATGTTAACGGTTGTCAAAACAAAGCGAATTGGTGCGAGAGCATATGTTGAGGTGACAGGGAGATCGTGCTTGCCAATTTAATTCCCTAAGTTTTAAGAAGTGAAAAGATAGATTCTCGCTTTCAAGAATGCCAGCCGTAAGCTCAGCGTATGGTTGTACTAATCGGAGTAATAAAACCAAGGATATATCGTACTTTAAGTAAGTATTACTGAATGATAGCCGAGATTCCTTTTTGTAATTTCTGTTTGTAATTAAATCCATTTTATTGCTTACTTAGCGAAAGTACGGATAGCCACGGTAATTATTTGTCGAATTTTGTTTCAGATTTCGTTTAAAGAACAAGGAATTAACTGAACAATGCGTTGTGAGGGCGAAAAGAGATAAATGGTATCCCACTCAATTCAGTTGCTTATGCTCTGTATATTTCCAGCCCTATTTAATGTTCATTCACATTTACAAATAAAGGAAATGGAACGCCCACCACCAAGAAAACGTAACCACAAACAATCACTTATTTCGTTCAAACGTACACCAAGTATGATAAATACAGCATTTTACTGCTATTTTTGAAATGTATACAGCCTTTATTGTAGATGACTGTTGCCTTGGTTTTTAAAACTACGACACACTTCATAATGGACAACTTTCAAGCTAGTAATCCCAGTATGATATGGTATTGGGAGAAACATGATATCCCCCCTATATTATAATAAATAATTACACTAAACGATTATTGTGGTAAAGTATTCATGGGCCGCCTCTGTGGTGCACTGGTTAGCGTGAGCAGCTGCCACCCCTGGAAGCCCGGGTTCGATTCCCAGCTCCGCCACGAAATTTGAAAAGGGGCACGATGGCTGTAACGGGATTCTATCAGCCTGGGGAGGTCAACTGAGTAGAAGTGGGTTCGACTCCCACCTCAGCCATCCTCGAAGTGATTTTCCGTGGTTTCCCACTTCTCCTCCAGGCAAATGCCGGTATGGTACTTAACTTAAGGCTACGGCCGCTTCCTTCTCCCCCCCCACAAGGCCCCTGTTCAGCATAGCAGGTGCAGCCCTCCCTCACAGTTGTATCCCCCGACCCAATGTCTCACGCTCCAGAACACTGTCCTTGAGGTGGTAGAGGTGGGATCCGTCGCTGAGTCCGTGGGAAAAACCAACCCGGGAGGGTAAACAGATTAAGAAAGGAACACAGTACTCATGAGGATGCAATATTAACAGAATGAGGTTGTAACATATTATAGGTCCTTATGATTTTAAGGTTTCCTGTCATAAATATTTATGTCCATCGTTTTTATTCTAATTTACGCTTAACCACAACAGCCAAGCAGGGTAACGCTCTTGTTCCGATTTCAAGGCCTATTCGTATGTCACTGTGCGATGATTTCGAACTACCCTACAATCGACTGATCGTGATGTTGGCCTCGTCCTGAAATATGATGAAGTGGCGGTATTCGCTTTCATGCTTCAAGCTTTCGGCAACGGACTTTAATTCTCCCCCAGCGATTCTAAAATGCGCATTTTCTACACTTTTCGTCATTTAAAGGCCATGCCCCCTTGGTATTTCTTTGGGTTCTAAGGCAAAAATATTCTGCACATATGCAACAAGAGTGATGTTTTAGCTACTCAGCTATTCAGTATAAAGTGGTGGTGGTGGTGATTATTGATTTGAGAGGAAGTACAACTGGACAACCATCCTCTATAAACACTAATCAGAAGAAAACAAATGGAAGGGGACCAACACTTAGAAAAATGAAGGTATCGGCAAAAGAAAGATGAAGGCCACAAAGTGCGTGGAAATGAAAAACTTCCTAGGCATCGAATGCGCTAATGCCGTCGCGGTTGTGTGACAGCAGGAAACATGGCGGACGTTCGTTCTATTAGGTTCACCCAGGTAGCGCTTCCGCCTCTTACATTACGTTGCATGTAGGGTTAGAATGATACTGTCTGTAGTTTACATGAAAAGGAATGGAATGAAATGGCGTTTGGATTTAAGTGCCAGGAGCATCTGGGGACAAGTTCGGCTCGCCAGGTGCAGGTCTTTTGATCTGACTCGCGTAGGCGACCTGCGCGTCGTGATGAGGATGAAATGAAGATGAAGACGACACATACAGCCAGCCCCCGTGCCAGCGAAATTGTCCAATTATGGTTAAAATTCCTGAACCTTCCGGGAATCGAACCTGGGACCCGTGTGACCAAAGGCCAGCACACTAACCATTTAGCCATGGAGCCGGACACATGAAAAGGAAATTTTCATAAACATCAATACTACTATTGCACATTTCCTGTTACTTTTCCTGCTTGTTTTGAAAGACAGTTCTCTTTCTTTGGGAGGTTTCCTATTATATGTCAAAGACTGAGGTGGATTAGGGGCGTTGAAAATTCTTGGGATGGAATTCCACTTGAGTAGTTTCGGACCATCTGCACTCTTTAGATCAAATTGCGATTCTTCAAAATGATGCTAGAAGAAAATACATAATAAGACCTATAAATATAAAACATCATTCATTTAAACATACTATTATTCAGGAATAATACGAATGTATAACTTCACTAACCTCTCACAAGAAGCAATTATCTGTAGGTTGCCATTTGTCACGCCTACAGTTTTGTACCCACTGAGCTCTCCTTTGCTTATCTCTCGGGAAGCGAAACACTCTAATTCCGTCAGTTGTCTTATTTTGACAATTTGGTGCGGCGCAGTATCCCGTTTTCCTTCAAAATACAAGTAATAACTCACATCATTACATCGGGCACGCCCACATAACAACGATATATGAGACCCAATATGGCCGCCACCGCAAAGGATTGTGCTCGCGTGACCAGACCTCCCTAGACAGACCTTGTCGAGGGACAGCTACTGGAGCTCACTCTAGCGGATAGACCTGAACAGTACTGATTCTCTCATAAGAGCACGTGTATTTTTGTGTGAAGTTTTTGGTGTTATTTATGCGTTTTCAGTGAGTTTACATAATTAAATAGTAGCGTGTGTCATTCCTTGATATCTCCTCTCAGCATGAGGGGAAAGGTATGTGCTGTGTTTGGCTGCAGTAATTACGAAGTAGAGAAAAATGCGCGGTAGTTCTTCAGGTTCCCTCGTGACAAGAACATGTAAGTAATATTATGTTTGCATATATATTCTTCCAGTGACAGATTTTTATAGTACTTCATAATCTTCTGACCTGCTCGACCCATATTTTAACTGGCATAAAAAGTAATACGCATATTTTATTCTATAGTGCAGCAGTTAACCTTCAATACCGATGTGTTGTTGTAGGTGTGATCTGTGGGTTTTGAAATGTCACAGAAGCGATTTGGATAAGGTGTACAAGAACTAAGGGACGTTACGCTTATATAAGAATTATAATATCTGTACAGATCATTTCCAAGCCAGCGACTTTAGAAATCCTCGACTATACAGCCAAGGGTATGTTACATTTTTGCTCTAATTGTACGTAAATATTCCTTAAAGCATCACTATCGACAACATTTTCATACTTTACTTTCTTTATCCCTCTTCTCAGATTAAAGCCGGGATTTTATAGATTATCTTTCTGTTAGTAGGCTTCATGTTAGGAGGAAAATTGTTCAGCTATTAAATGTTAATTCGCCGGGCTGAGTGGCTCAGACAGTTAAGGTGCTGGCCTTCTGACCCCAACTTGGCAGGTTCGATCCTGGCTCAGTCCGGTGGTATTTGAAGGTGCTCTAATACGTCAGCCTCGTGTCGGTAGATTTATTGGCACATAAAAGAACTCCTGCGGGAGTAAATTTCGGCACCTCGGCGTCTCCGAAAACCGTAAAAGAGTAGTTAGTGGGACGTAAAACCAAAAATATTATTATTACTGTTATTATTATTATGATTATTCTACTTTATTTATTCGTTTCGGCCTGCTGTGGACCACGTTATTTCAACCGTTTGCATCCTTGAGCTTTAATTCTTCCCCAGTACTCACGCATTCTCGTTCTGTGAGCCTCGTTTCTTTCATCAGTCCACTTCTTGCCTGTTTTCAACTTTGGCCTTTCTTGGAACCTCTTGTATCCCTGGAGCTTTTTGTGGAGAGGAGCACGTTTCTGGATATCTTCGGGTGTGATTCCTATTTCTTGAAGGTCTTTTTCAACTTCGATAAACCAGAGTCCCTTGGTTTTCTTGTTAAGAAAGTAGGAAAAGATCCTATTGGTCTGTCTCTGTGTGCTCATGCCTGCTATATGGCCATAAAATTAATCCTCCTTTTCCGAATCGTGTCCGTTATCCTCTCTATATGCTGGTAAAGATCGCTGTTGTGTCGTCTCCTGTACTCACCATTTTCTTTGATTGGTCCAAGAATCTTTCTCAGGATTTTTCTTTCTTTAGCTTCTAGCTTCTCCATCAGACCTTTTCTGTTCATTGCAAGGCATTCTGCTGCGTACAGTGCTTCCGGGCGTACAACCGAAAAATAATGCCTAAGCTTGGCGTTGATGGACACTGATTTTTTGTTGTAGATATTCCTAGTCAGCTGATATGCCACCTCCATCTTGTTGATTCTGCACATGATTGCTTCTTTCTCAGAGTTGTTAGGTACTATCCACTCGCCTAAGTACTTAAACTTTTCCACCTGCTTGATTTTTCCCTGTTCCACAATGAGCTCTCTGCGAGCTGGCTTGATGTTGGTTATAAACTCTGTTTTTTGGAAAGAGATTTGGATGCCATGTTTTGCTGCTTGGATTCTCAGTTGGTTAATTTGTTTTTCAGCATTATCTAGGGAATCAGAAAAGATCGCTAGGTCATCTGCAAAAGCTAGGCAGTCTATGATAAGATCATCTTTCTTATATCCTATTCTAAGGCCATTCTCAACCTCTTCCTTGCACATCTCCTTGCGCCATTCCCGAATTATTTTCTCCAGAGCGCAGTTGAAGAGAAGCGGTGATAGTCCATCCCCTTGCCTGACACCAGTCTTGATTTCAAAGACGTTCGAAATTTCTCCCCTGAATTTCACCCTGGACGTAGTGCTGGTTAAGGTCTGTTGAATTGATAGCTCTCGTTTTCTTGTCTAAGCCCATTTCCTTCAGAATGCAGAGGAGTGTGTGTCGATCTATGGAGTCGTAGGCTTTTTGGAAGTCAACAAAAGTAACTACAAAATTCTTATTCCTAGATTTTAGGTACGACAGGACAGACTTAAGGTTCATGATCTGCTCTGCACAAGATCGTCCTTTTCTAAAGCCTCCTTGGTATTCACCCAACTGTGAATCAAGTTGCTCTTCTGCCCGAGTTTGAAGGGCTTTGGAGAGAATTTTGTATGTTACTGCGAGAAGGGGGGTGCCACGATAGTTGTTTACATCTGTTTTGTCACCTTTCTTATGTAGGGGATGAATCAGGGCTGCTGTCCAATCATTTGGGATCTTCTCTGTTTCCCAGAACTCGCGAATGATCTCAGTTAGTTTATCGATCGCCTTTTCACCTGCAGCCTTACAGAGTTCAGCAATTCAGGTGCTTTGTTGTTCTTTAATGATGTAATTATCTGTTTGATTTTCTCTTTTGTGGGGGGAGAAGAGTCTGGGTTGGGATGTCTGGATTCTTCAAAGGTGAATTCTGATTCTGGTTCTTCGCAGTTAAGAAGAGATTCATAATATTTTGCCAAGATTTAGCAGTTATCCTTGGCAACCTTTCCATTGTGATCTCGGAAATGTAGACTTGGTGGGGTGTACTTGGTGAGGTTGTGTTTGAAGGTTCTATAGAAATCCCTAGTATTATACATATTGAAGTCCTGCTCGATCTGTGTCAGTTGGTTTTTGTCAAATGCGCGCTTTACTTGGCGGATCACTTTCGCTGCATGTTTCCTAGCCTCCAGAAAGTCTTCATATCTTTCTGGATTCTTCAGGGAATTCCATCTTTGCCAAGCGATTTGTCTTTGTGTTATGGCTTCATCACATTCTTGAGTCCACCACGGATGCTTCTTTGGTTTCTTTAGCAATACTGTCTCCTCAGCCGTTGCAACAATGGCATTTTTCAGTTGTTGCCAATTTTCTGTGTCGAAAGACTGAAGTTTCTGAGTGAAATTTTCGCTGGTTTTCAGCTTTTCTGCATCAAATTTGCTAGTTTTCTTTATCTTAACACTTTTGGTGTTTCTTGGATGAAGCTTAATTTTGATCTAGGATAGATAGTGGTCTGAGTCAAGGTTAGCCCTTCTCAGGACTTTAACATTTTGGATCTCTTGGGTTGCTTTTCGTGCAATGGCAACATGATCTATTTGAAATTCTCCCAAGTGAGGATTTGGTGATATCCATGGCTTTTGTTTTCTTGGTGCATGTTTGAAGGCTGTTGACTTAAGAACAAGATTAAATGCCTTACAAAGCTCTTTAAGCCTTTCCCCATTTCGGTTGGTTCGTCTGTGGGCTGGATAGTTTCCAACGATATTTTGGAATTAACTTTCTTTGCCAATCTGGGAATTGAAGTCTCCAAGCAAAATGATTGTGTGTTTGTCAGGAATTTTTGATATAGCATCTTCCAGGTCTTCCCAGAATTTATCTATTCCTTCTGGGTCTTTCTTGTTTGCCTGGTTGATTGGAGCATGTACGTTCACAAGCGTGTGTACGTTGTTCATACTCCGCAAGCTAAGCATCGAGACCCTGCTGTTAGGAGAGCTGAAATCGGTGACTGAATCAATAATTTTCCTGCTGACAATAAATCCTGTGCCAAGGTGTGGAACAGTATTCATCACACGTTTGCCAGTTTTACCTTTGAAGATTCTATAACCTTGTGATTCAAACGCATGTTCATCAGTAAACCTTGACTCTTGAATTGCTGTAATTAGGATTTCATGATGGGAGAGGACATCCGTAAGATGTTTGAGTATACCAAATTTCAAGAGGGAGTTGGCATTGAAGGTAGCAAAAAAATTTCGGTGTTTGTGGCTGATTTTGTTCCTAGGATTCTCCAATACCTCCTTGCATGTAGGTGCAGGCTCCCCAGAATCCGAAGGCCTGCTTGCGTCACTCAAGGCGACGGTGGATTGGTTACCACCTGGGGTACAATTTCCTGTTGAATTTTCCTCCATGCTTTGCAGTTGAAAACTTGTAGTTTGGGGTCGGTGTAGTTTTACATCGACCAAGTTACTTCCAAGGTTGTAAGCCTTGGAGAGAGCCTGATGTTCGACTCGGGATGGCATTTCCTCCATACCCCATGCTTCGGTTCTCCCGCCGGTATTCGGGTGGCTGATTGCAGTGGTTTCCCCCTGAGCGATGGGGGCGCCACGTCCCTACGCCAATGATTATGATTATTATTATTATTAATAATATTTACGATTTCTTTTTTCTTTGTTTTTAGAAAATCACCGTCTGTTGTTAACATTATTCCAGCGAGCATTCTTCATCAGCACATCTTAAAGTAAGCCTGAACTGTTGGTTAGTGTTTGCATTTTTGTTCGAAAGCAACTTCTACGCTAGCAAATAAAGATCTGTGTATGGAAGTGTAGGCTAGCTGTTGGCGAACCAACTTGCCCATTCACATCCCATCATCACTATGTATGAGGCAAGTGCACTGTGTGTAAACGTAAAAATGTGCTAACGCTACTTTCAGACAGTTAGACGATATTTATAACAGGTTAGCTGTTAACAAACCAAGTAACTTTGGTAGCCCTTTCCTATCCTACCATCACAATGGGTACACAAGTGCTTCTACGCTGGGTAATAAAAATCTTCGAGTTGCATGTAGTTTAGCTCAGTAAAGATAGCTAGGCTAGCTGTTAACGAACCGACTTACCCTTTCATATCCTATCATCACTATTTGCGATGCAAATGCTATGTATGTAAGCATGAGAATGTGCTAACGCTACCTTCAGTTAGACGATATTCATAACAGGTTAGCTGTTAACAAACCAAGTATCTTTAGTAGCCCTTTCCTATCCTATCATCACTATGTGCGACGAAAGTGCTGTGTGTGCAAATATAAGCATGTGCTAACGCTACGTTCAGGCAGTTAGACGATATTCATAACAGGCTAGCTGTTGACGAACCGACTTGCCCTTTCTTATCACAATGTGCGATGCAAGTGCTAACGCTAAGGATATACATTAATATATTTTTTGTTCTTTTCTAGGTACATCAAGAATTATCGTCGACATTTATTCGAGTCACAGTTTGAAAGGCTTGAACGTGCACATTTTAAGAATTATCGTTATTCATCCGAGTAACAGTTTGCAGTCTGCAACGTGTACATTTTGAGGTATGTTTCGATCTTTTTTTAATGATCTTCTATGTTTACATTGTTTTTAAAATATAAAAAATAGTATTCTAGGATGGGACGATTAGAAGGCATAGAGAAGGAAGAGGTTAATCTTATAACGTCAAACTCACAACAATGTCTGACCTCTATAGGCTGAAACTTGGTTTCTTCCGAACTTTGCAACTTCGGTCTAATCTCTATTGATAAATAGTTGTTATCTCCAAACCTCATGCTGGTTACTGTATATAACAGTTATTAATTGATTTTTCGTTTTGTCCAGTTTTTAACCTTGCGACTAGAGGGAAGGACATTGAGTTACAATATTTCTAACAGCGGCGGTAACACCCTCATCGAACGTTATCTGCAAGATTGCTTCTACTTTGTTAGGTATGGAACATTCATCACTCTGTTTGCTTTTTCTAACTTTAAATTTACGATAATATCTAACCTCTATACGTAAAAACTTGGTTTCTTCCGAACACGCGACAATGTCTGACCTCTATAGGTTGAAACTTGGTTTCTTCCAAACGTCGCAACGTTTGTCTGATCTCTATTGATAAATGGTTGTTCACTTTTCAGAACTTGTTGCATACGCTGTTTACGTAGAGAAGACACTGTGTTTCCCTGCGAGCAGTGTAACGTAACGTTCACAAGACAGGATAACGTTGCGCGTCATATAAAAACAAAACACGCTAGCATAACATCCGCTTTATGTGAAGTTTGTGGGGTGTATTTGGCTAATGTGGAGCAATACCAGTCTCACTTAGTAGAAGTACATCAGGTATCTACTTGCGACTATAACCCACAGGTAATGCGAAAAAAGCGTGTAAATACTGATGTAGATGTTGAAAGTTGTTGTAACAAAAAACCAAGGAAAAATGAAGAACTTCAAACTATACACTGCGAACAATGTAACACTAATGTACCATCTTCACATTTTCAGGACCACTTACGAAGTAATGCGCATAAAAACAATGCCTGTAGAAGTGCTAGTAATACAAACATCGAAGAAATTAATACTGCATTTTAAAGTAGGATGTTTAGTTGCAAAATTCGTACTGGTCAGAAGTTTCAAAGCACCGGAAACTTTTTAAATTGCGTTCAACCGGATGTACAACAGCTTCCTGACAAAACTTTGTCTGATCATAATTTATTTAAAGTTAATTTCGAACATTTTGCGTTGTATATTAAGAGCATAGATGAAATTGAAATAACTGAAATTAAATCATTTTATACTAAGAATTTTGTAGTAAGTGAGTCACCAAATTCCAGTGATGTATTTAGGGATATCTCGAACATTATTTCAACGAAGAGCGAGGAATTTCAAGAAAAGGAATCAGGGTGGGCTTTAGTTGAAATTTTGTATCTAGAAGTTAACATCAGTGAGTACAATCCTTTGCGAGGATCTTCGTACATCGAGCTGCCGACATGGATTAAACGAAAAGAAGCTGTTGTAAACATCCAAAACAATGATGGGCCTGTTTTGCATGGGCTGTTATGTCGGATTTAAATCCTGTGAAACGGAATGTAGCAAATATAACATCATCGTATCCTCACTTTTCAACACAACTAAATTTAGATGGTATAGAATTTCCTATGCAGTTAAAGGACATTAAGCGCTTTGAACAACTAAATAATATTAGCATTAATATGTATGGTGTAGACAAAACGTCTGTAGTAGGTCCTCTGTATTATACATGTGATAAGAAGAGTTCTCATATTAACTTACTCTATATCAAAAACAGTGAGAATTGTCACATATGTTGGATTAAAAATTTGAGTAGACTTGTTAGTAGTCAGTTGTCCAAAGAAAAATGTAAAAGGTGGCTATGTGATGGATGCCTGCAGTATTTTAGAACTGAAGATCAGTTACCAAACCATTCCAAGGATGACTGCAATCATGTGTGTACAGAGATACGTACTACAGGCAATAATGTTTTAAAATTTACGAATTATGACAAGCAGATATGGGTGCCTTTCGTTATTTACGCAGACTTTGAAGCCATCCTCAAACCATTCAGCACGTGCGCGCCTAATCCAGATAACTCTTTCACTAAAACTACACACATGCATGCCCGTATAGCTTCGCGTATTACATCAAGTGTATTTATGATTGTACGCTTAACAAGTTAGAGCTGTATCGAGGACCTGATGCTGCTAAAGGATTTTTAGAAAGACTTGAAAGTGATGCAGTACGTCTTAGCAGTGTTCTAAATACTAATATTCCTATGAAACCGCTTACCGAAATTCAGTTACAAGAACATGAACGTGCTACAAAATGTAGTATTTGTGCTGGCGAATTTTCTGAAAATGACCCTAAAGTTTTCGATCATGACCATTTAACTGGCTGTCTTGCTCATAATAGCTGCAATCTTAAGTACAGAGTTCCAAAATTTATTCCTGTATTTTTTCATAACTTATCTGGTTACGACTCACATTTTATTGTTTCACAATATGGACCTTCAGATAAAAAATAGATATAGATTTCCATAGCTACACTATCATACATGAAAATTTAGTTATTATACAGATGAATCGTTTTAAGATTATGTACGACAAACCTTCCTACGTCGGCTTTGCAGTACTTGAATTAGCTAAAACACTAATGTATGAATTCCATTACGATTATATAATGTAGAAGTACGCTCATAATGCGCAACTGCTCTACAAGTTCTGTTACTAAGCACAAACTTCAAGATATAGAGAGGCAAGATCATGATTATGGCAATAAGGATGATGTTGTTGATCAAAACAGTTGTAAAGGGAAAGTAGAAAAGAAGGAAATCTTAATGTTTCATTGCCATTACAGCTTGATGATTTTACTTCATTTCCTAAGCCTACTACACGTTCTGCCGCAGTGCAAACATCTCAAGAAGCGATGCAAGATAAAGAAGAAGAAAATTTCTACGCTTCAATGCTATCGAAACAAGTTAAGTTTGTACCTAGAAACGCTACTGCCGAAGCACGTATTACATCGAAACAAGTCCCTAGACATCAACTGTCTGCATATAGACTCAAAGTTCACAACAAGCCTCTGTTACCCTATGTAGATATAAGATACTGTAAAGACCCCAACGTACTCGTAAAACGTTTACAACTGCTAAGAGCCTATCATGATGCTGGTTACATACAGTACAAAGCAGATGTTTTTGAAATAGAGCATGAATTACGTCGTGTACGTATTATTAAGTAATAGCTCTCTCTCGACAGTACAACAGCTTAAACGCCTTCCTACATTCCCAGCGCTTACCCTCACCTAAGTCATCCTTCTGTAGTATATAGTCGATCGAGTAGCTATATTCGTATAGATTATTTTCCAACATTCTCCCTTCCTTAGCGTGTTAACTCAGCCTCTAGTTGTAGAGCCGGTCTCAAGCCCGGATAAAGAGAGGAGAGGCACCCCAGCCCATTAGCCCTTTAGCTCATTAGCCCTTTAGCCCTTTAGCCCTACAAGGAATGTGCGGTAATCTGATATTCTTAGAACAAAGGTATCCCCTGACATGTTCTAAACACATGTTGTATCGAGTACAGTGTTCTATTTTAGTCTTGATCACTTATTTAGGGTTCTGAACACTTCAATCAATGTTCCGATTACATGATGAAGTTAACGACATCGAGTGCAGTGTTCGATTCTAGTCTCGTTATGTTTCAATCACTTCTTTTGTGATTTGCAAGTCTAAACATACATAATAATGTTATCGCCGCACACTCTCGCCTTCGTGATGCAGGTTTAAACTTGTTCGATAGAGCTATGCCTCGACATAAGAGGAGGCCTTAACAGCTTATGTATAGCCGCTATTGTTTAAAGATAGCTGCTGTAAAGAAAAAGCACGTAGAATTTTTCAAATTACCCACCACCACATTTCAAATGTATGAGGTTTAGTGCTGTAAAGGTACCTGCACGATGCTCTGTTGATTAAAGATGAGGGCTGTAAAAAAGATAGCATGTGGAATTTTACAAACAAGAGCACGTGGAATTTCAAATTGCTCTCCACCGTATGCATAACAGCAGCCGCCATCTTGCGTAGTAGCCTCTAAGCTAGCTTTCTTCACATGAGTAGCCGTTATCTTGTGCGAGCACCCCTATGCTGCCTCATAAGGAGCTGAGTATAGCCGCCATTTTGTGTCCGTCATCTTGCGCAAGCATCCCTAGTGTTTCTCAAACCATCTTATGCAAGCACCCTTAAACTGTCTCATAAGAAGCTATTTATAGCCGCCATCTTGTAGAGTTAGATAGCCATCAATGTCAAAGGGTCTAAGTAGGAACCGAACCGTTGATCTCATCATTAAACTACCTTTTTCTTATGCTATCATGTTTCTCACACTGCTAACCTAGGTTTTGGGCCGAAACTTTTGTCCGTTTTGTTCTACGATGCACCGTTTTCGAGATATTTAACATTTTGCATTTAAGCCCCAATTTTAATGAATCGAACCGGCACGGTACGTTATACTCTCTACCATAGCTAGACCTGATCATGTTACAAAAACTTGCTTCAATACAAGCTAAAACAGAGCAAATGCCAAAGGGCCTAAGCAGGAACCGAACCGTTGATCTCATCATTGGACTATGTTTTTCTTATGCTATCATGTTCCTGATACTGCGAACCGAGGTATTAGACAGAACAAATTTATCCGTTTTGCTCTACGATGCACCGTTTTCGAGATATGTAACATTTTGCATGTAAGCCCCAAATTTAATGAATCGAACTGGCACGGCACTTTATACTCTCTGCCATAGCTAGACCTGACCATGTTACAAAAGCTTGCCTCAGTACAAGCTAAAACAGAGCAAAAGCCAATGGGCCTAAGTAGGAACCGAACCGTTGATCCCATCATTAGACTATGTTTTTCTTATGCTATCATGTTCCTCATACTGCGAACCTAGGTATTGAGCAGATAAAGTTTGTCCGTTTTGCTCTACGATGCACCGTTTTCGAGATATTTAACATTTTGCATTTAAGCCCCAAACTTAATGACTCGACCTAGCACGACACGTCAACCTCTAAGCTAGCTTTCTTTATAAGAGCAGCGGCCATCTTGTACAAGCACCCTTAAGGTGTCTCATAAGGAGTCGTGTATAGTCGCCATCTTGTGTCCGCCAACTTGCGCAAGCATCCGAAGGGAGTCTCAAGCCATCTTGTGCAAGCACCCTTAAGCCGTCTTATAAGAGCAACCGCCATCTTGCGCAAGCACCCTTAAGGAGTCTCATAAGTAGCCGTGTATAGCCGCCATCTTGCGCAAGCATCCCAAGGGATTCTCATAAGAACCTATGTATAGCAGCCATCTTGCGTAAGGACCCTTAAGGAGTCATGTATAGCCACCATCTTATGCAATTAGCGTCGAGAGATGGTTGCTGTAGATTTTTTAAATTATCCACCACCATATTTCAACTAAGGAGTGCGGCACTGAGGTTTGCGATGTAAGATGGCGGATGACAGCTGTGACGTAGAAATTGTCTACTACTACGATAAAGATAGCAGCGCGGTGCTCTGTTGATTAAAGACGGCTGCTGTCAAAAAGAATTTTTCAAATTGTTCCCCACCACATGTTAAAGGTTTGTAGCTAAAGAGGGCAGCGGTGCTCTGTTGATTAAAAATGGCGGATGACAGCTGTCAAAAAGCTCGTGGGTTTGTTTCCATACAAGAGCGAGTAGAATTTTTCAAATTGCCGCCACCACATTTCAACTAAAGAGTGAAGCACTGTGCTCTCTTGATTAAAGATGGCGGATGGTAGCTGTCAAATAAGCATGCGGCATTGTTTCCAAACAAGAGCACGTGGAATTTTTCAAATTGCCGCCACTACATTTTAACTAGAGATTGCAGCACGGTGCTCTCTTGGTTAAAGATGGTGGATGGTAGCTGTCAAAAAAGCACGTGGCTTTGTTACCAAACAAGAGCGAGTAGAATTTTTCAAATTGCCGCCACCACATTTCAACTAAAGAATGCAGCACTGTGCTCTCTTGATTAAAGATGGCTGCTGTCACGTGGAATTGCCTGCCACCAGGGTGCAGCACGGTGCTCTGTCGATTAAAGATGGCTGCTATCAAAAAGCATTTTTCAAATTATCCGGCACCACATTTAAGATATGTAGCTAAAGAGGGCAGCACGGTGCTCTCTTGATTAAAGGTGGTGGATGGCAGCTGTACGTGGCTTTGTTTACCGATTCAAATCTCTCGCTAGTTAGGATAAGTTGGTACCACTAAATTTTAGGCCCGTCAAGATGGCAGTACTGAGGTTAGCGATGCGTTGTTGTCTGTCAAAAAGCACGTGGCTTTGTTTACCGATTCAAATCTCGCGCTAGTTATGTTAAGTTGGTACCACTAAGTTTTAGCCCATCAACATGGCAGTACTGAGGTTAGCGATGCGTTGTTGTCTGTCAAAAAGCACGTGGCTTTGTTTAGCAATTCAAATTTCCCGCGGGAGGAGGAGCAGGCCCCTGGGAAGGCTCCCGCGAAGAGGAGGAGGAGGAGTGGGCCCCTAGGAAGGCCCCTCGGTAGGAGGAGGAGGCCGCAGAACTGTCCTATTATACTACCGTCTCCTTCAAGATGGTAGATGAGAAGTTAGGTTCGCGAATGCACTAAAGTTTTACTGTTTAATGATGATAGCTAACGGAACTTTTCAAATTGCCTACTACTATGTGCTTAAGGTAGTAGTCATAAAGATAGCAGCACGGTGTTCTGTTGATTAAAGATGGCGGATGACAGCTGACGGAATTTTTCAAATTGCCCGCTACTACGATAGAGATAGCAGCACGGTGCTCTGTTGATTAAAGATGGCGGATGACAGCTATCAAGAAAGCACATAGAATTTAAATTACCCACCACCACCACCACCACATGTAAAAAATAAGGTTTAGTGCCATAAAGATGCCAGCACGATGCTCTGTTGATTAAAGATGGCTGCTTGTCAAAAAACATGTGGGTTTGTAAAGCACGTGGAAATTGCCGCCACCACATTCCAAAGGTAGTGCCGTGAAGAGGACAGCACTAAGGTTAGCGATGCAAGATGGTGGATGACAGCTGTGAAAATGTACGTGGCTTTGTTTACCGATTCAAATCTCGCACTAGTAAGGTTTAGTTGGCAGCCCGAGGTTTAGGCCCGTCAAGATAGCAGCCCTGAGGTTAGCGATGCGTTGTTGTCGGATGACAGCTGGCGAAAAGCACGTGGCTTTGTTTACAAATTCATAATCTCGCGCCAAAATTCAAATTTCCCGCGGAAGGTGGAGGCCTCTTCCGAGAGCCGGAGGCGGAGGCGGCGCCCGAACCCGTGACTTTATCTACTTCCATTTCTGCGCAATTTCATTTCATGACGTTATTTTGGCACATATAAATGAAAGTAGCCTTCATGATTAATCATTTTAACAGTATTAGTCAATGTAACAAACTCCTTTATTCCCTAAATTAAGATAAATCGGCAATCAGAGTCAGTATCAGAACGTCAGATGGACTACTCCATCTCTCCGCAGTTTCATTTCACATTATTTTGGCAAATATCAACGAGGGTAACCAAGATTAATCATTTTAACAGTATTAACCTATGTAACATTCTCCATAATTATAAATTACGATAAATCGGCAAAGTGAAAATCTTTTCCATAAAGAAGTATGCATTTCTTCCACAAATCGATCAGCGCCACGTGTCGAGCTGTGTAACTACTCCGATTACAGTGCGTGCACCCGATTGTCAAGGCCGGTAAGGAGCTACCTAGAGCGACGCATCAAGTCGGCTGTGGGAGAGCACACTTAACTACAGCATTTTTCCGATAGGTGGCTAAGAGTCACCTATAAAGTTCCGTATGAACTGCACGCCTTGCACCACGGCTGGCCTATTCGCGTGTATTGCAGATCTCACTGAGATCATACAGTTTTACTTCTACATCCTTGTAGGAAGACCCTGCAGGTCTGCTGTTCTAGGAGCAATGTAGTTTTCGTTTTATTGGTAGATCTGCTAAAATTAAATGCAATCTTTCAGGTTTAGTGTTCTCTTTTGTTAGTTGGACTCGAACCCGTGATCATGGATCGCACACCACCACTGATCTCCGGAGGAAGCTAACTAACCAGTGGCGATGGATACGCTCGCTGTAAAATTGAACATTTTTATTTAATAATAATAATAATAATAATAATAATAATAATAATAATAATAATAATAATAATAATAATAATAATAATAATAATAATAATAGTGCATGGCATCTGTATAGGCTTGGTTGTGAACGAGTGAGGATAAAATTAATGGGGAGGACGTCATAAACACCTAGTCCCCAAGCCAGGGAAATTAACGATATGAAGGGGTGGTTTCTGAAAACTGAACACGGGCTATGAGGCCAAAGGCATTAATCGACCCATTTAGTCACAAACCCGACTTTAATGTGATAAACCTTAGGCTACTATCTCCACTGATCAGGTGGCGAGTATTGGCAGTGGCCAGGGCAGTAGCTTGTGAAACAGCCTTGACAACACAGTAGGCTTCTCTGTTGGCTATTGGCTGAAGCTCAAAGCACTGAAGGCTTGGCGTTCACTAAACTATCGCCCTCTACTATGACAGCGCTAATACGCCTTCCCATTCGCCCAGTCACACATGTAAACGTTCGAACACGGCGTAGTTACAAGTTCAGGCGCTAGGAGCGCTGAGAAGCTGGCATTAGTCTGCTTGACGAGACACACTCAGTGATCATTGCTAAGAGTACTGGTGTAATTTGAGCCTGTATTTACCTTATTTGGCTTGTTTCTTTGGTCGTGAACCGTTTTAATGTTTATGTTCATAATATTATTTACTACTGTGTGCCTTAATGTAAGACGAAAAGCAGATCGGCAAGTGGGATTTGGTTTCATGAATTTACTTTCAATGAATAACGTCATCAATGGCTAAATATTACTTCAAAACATAATTTCTCGTCGAATTTCAATTAAAGATCACCGAAACGATATATTTGGCACACCGAATAAATCCACACTTTCACGCTACGTAGGAGATATAAACTGCGAGACTAGAATAACACTCTCAGTAAAGGAGCGCCTCTTAGCAGAAAGTCAGCGCCTAAATGAAGCAGAGAGATTTTGTTTGTTGGTAGTCCATCGAACAGCAGTTGTTATATGACAAGAAACTCGACACCTTCTTTCAACAGCAAGACGCTTCATTCCATGTTGAGCGAATAAATACTACTCAAGATGATTGTCGTGCAAGCGAAAGTAGAAATCGAATTACCCTAGTCAATAACCTTTTCTGTTTTATAATTTCTGCTGTGACTACAAAATAAAGGTTACAGCAGCATTTTTCTTGTTTAGTAGGCTTTTAGGTACAGAGCTATATATTAACACTCAAAACAATAAAGGAATTCGAAGCTTGCGGTTTTTTCGTGTTGCGCATTGTGAGTGACAATCGTAAGACTAATGTTAGCAGGATAAGAAGAATGTCTTCTTCAAAACACATTAAACCGAAGATCTGTTATCCTGTTGATAGTGAAATGCTTCTTGCTTTTGACAAATGGCACATTCTGAAAAGTAAGAAATCCCCCACAAAAAAAGTCTATGTTTGATGTTTCCCAGGATATAAATGGTGATTTTATCAAGAAACTGTATCAGATGCAATGTAATTAAACTGTGAAACAGGTTCATTTTTCTTACATGCAAAAACATCGAGCCGCCTAAGTTTAAGAAAATGAATGTGCTGCGCCCGAAAGATATTTTCGCGACTGAAGTAATAACAGGCTTATAATATTTAAAAGACCATTCGAATACATATATTCACGATTTTTAATGCAGGTACCACTGTCAAATACAAGTTATCGATACAAAATTGATTCGACATACGTGTCCGTAGCACAAATGTAGCAACATTGCAGCCGGACAAGATGCTTGATTCTTTTTACAAGACCAAGGTGCTCAACAGTGCTAATGGACTTGATTTATAAAAGAGATTAAAACAGCAGGCTGCAGTACCCGTCTGATTTGCCCCTGTGGATTTTGAAAGTTATTCATGATTTTGTATTGAAAGCACAACCATTTGTGCATAAAAATCCTCTTGCATCTATGAGTGACCATTTAGTGCCTGTGTTGCATGATTTTCCCAACTTCAGTTTTCCTGAAATCGGACATTCATAGTTATTGAGTGAAGTTATTTTTCTTTTTGCTATTTGCTTTACGTCGCACCAACGCAGATAGGTCTTATGGCGACGATGAGACAGGAAAGGCCTAGGAATGGTAAGGAAGCGACCGTGGCCTTAATTAAGGTACAGCCCCAGCATTTTCCTGGTGTGAAAATCGGAAACCACGGAAAACCATCTTCAGGACTGCCGACAGTGGGGTTCGAACCCACTATCTCCCAGATGCGAGCTCACAACTGTGCGTTCCTAACCGCACGGCCAACTCGCCCGGTAGCGAAGTTATTTGCGAGTGTGCTATTCCTGTATTCTTAAATAACATAGCCACATGAATAACAGAGATCTTTGAAAATTTTGAACGCGAGAACGCGAAACACTTCAACAGAAAATTGTGTGAATATAATTCTCTACAGTATTTACTACCAACCGTTAACACTATTTTGTACAGCTTTTCCGCTGCGGAGGGGTACGTTCTTCACTGAATTTCTTTATTAAGGTGTAAGGTGTGATTCATATATGTTTTTAGAGTGAATGGCTATATATTTGAACAGAAATATACTAAACACTTAACGTGTGCTGTAATGAACACTCTTGTTTCAATGCCAGCGAAGCAGCGCTCGGTGGTAGAAATGGGAACTAGGCCCATATCGCTCATATTGCTGTATTGGGAAGGCGTATTAGCGCAGTCATAGTAGAGGGCGATGACTAAACCAACCATCGAAAAGGGGTAACCTAAGTCGTGCCCTACGAGATACATTTTGTTCAAGTTCAGATACCTTAAATCATTTTCCTGATTTCATTGCCGAATCCTACTTCTCAATATAGGCTAAAGACTTTTCCGTAATCTGGCATTTGCAATCTCATCAGTGTATATTTAGATTCAACATAAGATACCCGTAACCTTTCCTTGACATTGAAACGAGACTTGTAGGTACTTCCATTTTGTTTGTGGGTGACGTAGATCAGCTATATGCTGAAGCTATGGTATGTTCATCGTTATCTGAATCAGGAATTTTACCAAATTTTGATGGCAATACGTTATTACTTGGAGCTGGATCCTTCCATTGATAAGAATTCGCTTGATTGATATGCTTACACTCAGATCTGATGTATTAAAATGCAAGCTACATACTCGTGCTTCGAAATAGCTTGCTCGCATTTCTCTCTTAAATCGCACTCCGAAGGAAAATTATGGAACGTCACGTTTTCTTGCATTTTTAGCGGTATCCGAAGTACACGGAGATACACAACAGTGTACTATCCTTTTCAATCTCATGGACATTCGCCGACAGAAACAGTACGCACAATAAATGGCATAAAAACAACACAGCATCTCAATTACTCCGTACATCACTATGTTAAAGTCCGCCAAGAGCAGAACAGAAACCTGACATCTAGCGGCCAATACCGGCAAATTAGCAGCTAGGCCCGGCCTTGTACATCTCGTAGGCAACACCTAAAACTGTTATTAAGAGTATTTGAGCAATACGTAGGAGAGAAAGTGTCGATAGAAGCAAAGAAGACCCAGTGTTTCCTAGCAAAGTTAGGAGGAGGTGACCTGCAATTATATTAGCGGCTAAACGAACAGCTAAAGATCTTGGGCGAATAATATTAAGTCTAGTGATAGCCTACGTCTTCGATCCAGCATACGCTACTGCATATCCACATTCTCAGATACTACAGTATAGTTGTGATGCTTCTGTTCAGCAGAAAGAAAGCCCAAATAGCTTAAATACAGGAGAAATGCGTGATAAAAGAGGGTGGTTGTTATTAAGTAACACAAAATTAATTTACTGTTCATGTTAAGTCTTCAAACAACGTACCTACTTAAAGATTTTGTATAAATGGCCATGACTTAAGCATAATTCTGATGATGATGCTTGTTGTTTTAAGGGGCCTAACATCGAAGGTCATCGGCCCCTAATGGAACGAGATGGACGACATGATATAGGGCCTACGATAGTTAAAATTTTAAAATGTATCCACTGACTAGAGTTTTAAAAAATGGTGATGAAGAACAATGAGTATGGGTTTAAAAACAATCAGTGGAACTAATTCGCAATGCCTTATTTTCTAATAAACAAGAGAAAATACAGGAAACAAATGAATAAGGCATTGCCTGGTAGTACAGATGTATATACTGTACATAATTTACGTTGGACGTTAAAATAACACGTTAAAAATACGCAACACAAATTAAAATGAAGTCAATGGGATAAAAGCGCAATTGACACAAAAACAATAGGACAAAGGACATCATTACACACGATAAAACAGACCACTATCCCTCATAAAGCGGATGACGAGGTCTACTGACTGCTCGTCATCTCGCAGGATAAGGGAGATTGTACTCGGCGAGGTTAAGGCTACGGCCAAATACTTTAATATGATAATACCGGACAGCTTGCTGTTACTTTTGTCTAGCGCCTGACATTCAGGAGCCATCATCGGCTAAGTTCGTGCATGGTCGTCGTCGCCCGATATTTAGCCACATCCTCCCTCTGCTTGAGCGTTTCAAAACTAAGGATTAACACTTCCCTCGAGCTGAGTGTATTGTGAACAGAATTACAATGCTATTGCGTGTCCAGTTTATAACGGGTTCTAATGGTACTTGTTATTTCTATCATATTAAGAGAAAATTAGTGGCTAATATTATTATGAAAGGCATAGCTATTTACAAATATTCATATCATATCGTTATAATGGAGGCCCATATAATATTGTAAGGGGAACGAGCTGATAAAACTTTTAACTTTTCTTTGCTAGGATGAGACGTCTTCCTCTTACAACTGTATATGGACTGTACATATACTGGACAATTATTTATCATAAAAGTAGGCTTACCAAATTCGTTCTACATCTCCAGAAGCGCCGGGAATAGGATTGTTGAAACTCATTTTATAGTTCCTGTCGAACGATCTTTATCACAGTTATAGTTTAGTTCCTAATATCACTTGACATATTTTGCACAGATTCTGTAAATAACTTATTGTTCACGCTCAATCCTGTAGAACAACTTATGACCACAGTTTCAACACTCATAGTTCAGTTTTCAATGTCACCTATCATATTGCACATATTCTGTAAATAACTTATTGTTCACACTCAAAATGTTAACTAATAAAATACAGTGAACAAAGAAATTTCTATTTATATTATCTGAAAGATGAGAAACATATCACTGTGGAACAAAATAGGGAAGATACAACTACATATATTTATTACATGGCTGTGGTATGTAGTTTAGCGGAGTAATAAATTTGCACAGATTACTTCTTGCTCGTCTACAGTAGGTCTTAACAATGATGAGGCTGTTCTTTGATAAGGTCTTTTTTTAGTGGAGAATAATCTTCTTTGCGGTTCGAAATTTATTCTTTTAGAAGAAGATGGCATGTGTGTAGACGATGTGTTGTGTGCCGTCATGGATTTCCGGGCCCGTATTTTAGGTATTATAGGTTGAAGGTGTTTCTCAGCAATTTCAGAATCTTCAATATCCTCAACTTCTGCAAGAATTTGTCCGAACATTTCTCTAAGTTTTCTTTTTCTTTGTTGTACACCGTTATCCGAATTTTTCTTCAGCGGATTGCGAATCTCATTTATGAGTCTTTCTTCTTTCTCTTTAGATGGGCGTTCCTGAATAACAAGGTCATTTTCTGTGCTGGAATTGTCTGTATTTTTTTCTTCAGCAGACTGCATTGCTATCAGATGGATATGCTTACACATATTGAATTTGATGGCTGACTCGTGACAGCTACATATATATGCATGAATGCAGACTTTACATTCACTGCATGTTAAATTACACTTGCAGTCTCTTTCATCTGTTTTCCTAATTTCGTATATTTCATGCCTATTGGCAGATGGTACTCTCCACAAGTCACCATCGTAGATAACATTTTCTGATGAAAGAGACAGTGCTTTCGTATGTCCGCGTCTTATCTCAGACAGTTTACTTGTTACTTTACCTCTGTGTAAGTAAATGAGACGCTCAAAAAGTTTATCTCTTATGAACCGCATCAGGATATCGATGGTTATGTCCAACCTTTTCGGGTACTTCCCGCCCATATAAATGTGCTTGATAATTCCATGCATTCGCTCCAAATGCATGTTGGTATTGAGACCTGCATGGAGGCGATGGCAATACGCCCAACTAGAAGCACAGTGTTTATAATGCAGCTCGAAATACAGGACAAATTCCAGAGTGTCCGGGTCACTTTTTAAATCAGTTAATGCCTGATTTAACATCCTCGAAAATGCATTCGAATCTTTCTCTTCTAGCAGAATCCTTAATATCTTGTAAGTTTCAGCCTGCTTTTCCCTTCCTTTAATTTTACTAAGATTTTTTCTCCACGCACGGTCAACATGCCAAGAACAGAAAAGTCGAAACTTGGGAGGAAGCATTACTTTCATCCAGGCATTGTAGAATGATTCCGCCATGTCCGACATGAAAACTTTAGGCTCAAGTTTTTGAGACATAGCCTCTCTCAAAACCGACATGAATATTTCCATGACTGTCGTGTCAGACCTGTTACTCAGCATGAAAGCACACGGGAAACCTTGGCATTTTTCGTCGATAACTAGCAGTGTAGTCAGTTCAAATCCATATGAATTCATCCCGTGTGTGCTATCAAGGCAAATGCAGTTAGAACCATATTTTTCAAGCATTTCCCTTTGTGATTCGTTCATAAGAATCAACACGAAGTCCTCTATGTTTAACTGCGAATTCGAGGAAGGAATGCTTTGTGCCTTGTAGAAACGCACTACATCTCCTAATGTATCCACTTCACGGATCCAAGCTTCGACACTCGTGCAATCATTTCGATGCCGTACTGCCTCAGGTGGTGGTGATTATTGTTTTAAGAGGAAGTACAACTTGGCAACCATCCTCTATATAACACTAATCAGAGGAAAAATAGAAGGGATCCGACACTTCGAAAAACGAAGATATCGGCCAAAGGAAGACAAGGGCCACGAAGGGCGTGAAAATGAAAGACTCCCTAGCCCTCGCAAACCTAATAGCGTCGGGGTCTGAAAAGAACAACAGTTGACCAAGGGAGGTCGGATAGGATAGGTGAAAGTGAGGAGCCTGGCACAAGTAAGTGGAAGCAATGCCAGGACTCAGCTAAGAGCCCCGTGGTCGCCAACCCACGCTCCAAAGTTCAGAGCCTCTGGGGCCCCTTTTAGTCGCCTCTTACGACAGGCAGGGGATACCGTGGGTGTTATTCTACCGCCCCCACCCACAGGGGGACGTACTGCCTCAGATTTTAAATTATACTGTTGTTCGATGTTAAACATATCTTTCCTGGTGAGAAGATGTATGCGATCTATATCTGAACAGCCTATAGAAAATCGAACATCATCAAGAATTTTATCAAAGGGAATTTTCATGGCTATTTTACTTGCTATATCTTCCCTCTCTAATTTTGTCAGCCTCAGACGACCCAGTTCTGGTTGGTGACCGACATGGGTTTTGCAGAAATTAGCAACTGTTTTTCCTGATGAGCTGAAGGTAACATCTATTTTCGATGGACGATGGCCGTTTATTTTATTTGTTCCCAAAATTTTATCATGCCGTATGTTCTGCCCTTTAGTCCTAAAATAACCATCGCGATGACAAACAAAAGACATTTTTGTAGAACCATCAATTTTACTTACATATTTAGAGCGCCATGTGACGTACTCACAGACATGGTCTTTCTCAGTGTTCGCCTTCCAGCTGTAAAACTCCTCACTACTGGAGAATTCCAGAGTCTCGTGTGAAATAGAAATGTCATGATTGTTCGTATAATGTTTCATTTCATTTTTTCATTTCATTCATTTATTTCAATTAATTCCAACGAGTGCACCGCATCCGTTCTTGAGTCCAGTAACTCTGAACAAATTGGACATCTTACTTTCACTAATACACTGTCTGTGCGTGGATTTACGTGCTTCGCACTTAGATGACACTTTAAATTGTACTTATTATGAGTGCTGAAACTGCAGAAGTCACATGTAAATTTCACTGCATCACCTGAATGTTTCGTCTGAAAATGACGATTCAAGTTTTTTCTATAATTAAAAGATGTAGAACATACTGTGCACACAAAGTTATTCATGACTACTGACTAGCTTAATAATTTCACTCCAAAATTCTCAAAGAAAAAAACTTCAATCTACGTTTTTACAAACTTCATCTGACTACCGCACGCTACATATTGGGAGCGAACATCTTTCCGCGCGGGATCTTCGGGAATGCATAAACTGCAAGAAAAGAAAGAAAGACGTGTATTATAGGATGTACCGGTAGGAGATACTGCACACACCTCTATTTTAGAATTAAATTTCATACACTACCTTAATTAATTACTTGTGACGACACGATAGAATTAAATAATACACTAGCTAAATTATTCCACTCAAAGATTTTCAAAGAATGAAAGGTGAGCGGGACTTGTGACGACACGATGCGTTCGGCACTACGAGCCGAGTGACACCGAATATAACCGATGACGGCTCCTGAGTGTCAGGCGCTAGACAAAAGTCTTGCTGTTTTCACCGAGAAAGTCGATAGTGCTGCTCATGGGTATGTCACCCGCATAGGTCCTACCCTTCCGAGGGCCCAGCTCAGACTGAATACTTTAGCCCTGCACTCGCGGGGGCGCGCTGTTGTACTTCACGTCACTCACCGTAAGCCCACGTGACGAATACGGCAGCTCCTATTGGTAGAAATATCTCCCGATTGCTATTGGTCAATTTGAGTTTGACAACTTGGACCACGTGGGACGACCACGTTTGTGACACTTTGCTTCACTTTGATTTGTATGCATTTATCTGTTATCTTCGTTTTCGTGTTTGAAGAAAAAGTACAAGATATTTGAGGTAAGCATCCTTATGGTTCTTGTTTTACTAATCTCCTGAGGCCAGAACATGAAAATATACCACACCAAGGCAAATGACTTTCGGATAAATTGAATCATATTCGCCTAGTCCTAAATTTGCTATTTATTTTATTTAACGTTTGAATATTGTTTGCGGGATATTCCATTCTATTTTTAAAACAAAATCCTATTAAAAGGATAGTAGGCCGCAGGAGGTTAAGTAGTTATTAAGTTGATTGATAGCTGCTCATGTTCCCAAAAATTTCTTTTTGGCTGTCGCTGTTTTATTACCTTTTTGCATGGTGGTTACATAAGTCTACTTGAAACAGACACCTTAAAATTCTGTTGATGTAATGTTATATTATTTATGATAATCCACTATCATTTTGAGGGTATTGAAATTAGCAGTAAAAATATAAACTGATACAGTGTCCTTTATTACTTTCTTCTATTTCCTTTCATGTCTCAGACCATGCACGAAACGTGTCAGATCTGTGGCATTTACACAGATAGCAAAGAAGGCCAGCAACAGGGAATCTTATTTCATCATTTCCCTGTTGGTAGACCGGATATTTGCAGAGAGTGGTTGGACGTTGTGGGGGGTCGAATGCTTGCGGCAGCTTCCTCCGAAGCAGCTGAAGAACCGCACTGTGTGCTCTAGGCACTTTCGCCACTCGAGCTATCCAGGACCGCTATCAAGGTTGCTGTATAAAGATACTGTCCCGGAAAGAGGTAAGTAGTAGTAGTAGTCGTTGTTATTAATTTCACAGTTCTGTGACCTATCAAATTTTCCTGGGTTTCATTTCAAATTGCTCTCCAGAGGTAATGATGATAAATTCATCAGTGCCAGATGAGGGGGAACCTCGCTTCTCATAATGAAATTTACTATAATGCCTGTCACACCTGGTCTTGCCGTACCTGTAAGTTGAAATTGGTACATCTCTTACAGGCCTAACCTTTATTATTAACAGAATAGTGCAGAAATGTGCAAATTTTATAATTTTTATAATCCATCAGTGGCTTTACGTTAGCTGAATTGTGATGGTGAGGTATTTAATTGAGCTCGCTATATTAACTCCCTCTTTATCTGAAAACCATTTGCACCGTTTTGTCCAGGTTCATTTTAAGGGAACCTGGTACACATTTTTTTATTTTCCACAATTTTTGAGCAATCACAATGAAACTGTTGTGGAATATGTAGGACTATTATAGAAATAACATATCTTATTTTCAGCTAAATATCCTTATTAGTTTATGAGATATGATGTACTTTGTGTTTATGATGCTCGCAAAACAGGCAACTTTCAAAAAGTTCCCTGTGGGATGGATTTTTACCTGAGAGTTTGAAAACTTCTTCCTTATAACATAAAAAAACTCAAGGATGGAATTTTCAATTCACCCTATGTCGCTTAATTAACTCCTGTTTCAAGTTTGTAATTGTATTTTATATGTAATTTTCCACTAATTTTCTGTTCATTTTGCCTCATAAAATGAGTATATTGTAGAAGAATGAAAAATCTATCCTACAATTTTCTTGGTAGGTCACATAGAAGCTACATACCAACTTTGGCAAATATAGGTTTAGATTTGATCTGCATGGAACAGTGCAGGTTACAAAAAATGGTATTTTGAGTTAAATGAATTTTAGTTCTAAAACCATTAAAAGTTTTCATAATGGCCTTTCCAAATCTCTTAAAATTCACCAGCACTATAACTCCTACCCTCCTGCTTCTTCTTGGCTTCATCCCTGTGTACCTTTAGGAGTTTCAGTTTTTCCTGGCTGTTTTCTTTTGTTGGGTGACTGACTGCTGACTGTGAAATTTTCTTCTTTCATCTCTTTGTGTGGCAAGTTTGGTGGATGCTGGTGAAAGTTTATAATTCCTTACAGCCATTTTCATTTCTTGTGTTGCACTACATCTCATGTTGTATTCTGCAACTGCATTAGAAACAGCTATTCCAAGTCGTTTTGAGGACACAAAGGTCTCTTCTCATGGGCGCCCGGAGGATCTTTTCCAAGGGGGGGCACATCAACAATTTTCTTGAATATAAAAACCAATATAACGTCAGCAACATTAAATTGTTTACAGAAATTTCTGGTTATAACAGATGCTAGATGACTGTCAGTAATTTCAGTTTATGAAATAATCTGGTATGATATTAAACAATTGAACATCAACATTTTTAGAATTCCAGGGGAGGCAAATACCCCCCCTTGCCGCCGCCCCCCCCCCCCCCTCCCTTGCGGGCGCCAATGGGCACTTTTTCCACATACATGCATGAAGACTTTCATTGGCAATTTGAGTATCCCCTTTACAACATCTAGACAGAAGTTCAGTTGATGCCAGCCTTTGGTATACAGACAAAATTTTCAGCAGCATTGCAATTGTGAACTGAACTGACAATTTTTGTGACTTTGAGGGGTTTGTCCAGTTGCGATACTCTTATTGTAGAAGCACCATGATTCAGGTCTTTGGGGGCATTTCTTATGCTTAGGATCTTCTTCTGTGGAGGAGTAATAGTATAGTGTGGCACATATTGCAGATTTCATATTATCTACAGAGGGAATATTTGCACATATTGCCTGCCTATAATCATTTGTGAGCTTCGCAGTAGTTGCTTCCTTCAAACTTCCAGGTCCCCTTCCCCCAAGTGTAGTTCCTTCATGGTTGACTAAATTGTAGGATGAAGTAGTTCATAACGTAGCTAACAGTTGGCAGTATATATTGCAATATTAAAAAATAGTATAATCTCAATGCTACTGTAAAGAGGGAATTAATGGTAACAGAAGGAACACGGATAGCCGAGCATACAGAGGAGAGGAGGCGTGGTTGATAATTAAATGACCGTGCAGAACCATTTAAAAACGACCGTAACTACGTCAAAAACAGTCACAGCAGCACAAAACCACATTTGTTATTTAGAGGATGGTTAATATAATTTATTTATGCCAGAATTCAAATTTCAACAATTTCATCCATTTAAAAAAATGTGTCCCAGGTTCCGCTAACTTTGTTGTCTTCAGAATATTTTTCAAGCCTGACCACAGTTGCTTAAAGATCATCTTTGTTCTGAGAACCTTTATGTAGGTCATCAGCATATACCGTTATACCGTTCTTAGTGTGTGTGTGTTTTTTTTTTCATATAGGTGTGCCTCGACACAAGGCTGGTCCACGGCCAAGTCCTTCCGCTGCTATGACTGCTGCTGCTCACACCACCTGCACCACCGGCACTCCTACTGCTTCTGCTACTACTACCTACTACCACCGGTGCTGTTGCTGCCACCACCATCTCCATGCCTGCCGCTGCTACTACTGCTACTGCTATGGGTAATGGTGCTGCTGCTATTACTACCATGACCTCCACTCCTGCTGCTCCTGCTTTCACATATAAATACTATAAAACTGTGAATTTAAATGATAAATCATTAGCAAAATTTCATCAATTACATCGGAGATCAAATGTTTAGCTTGACCACTACGTAGTCACGAGCTGGGGTCTGGATTAGCGTGGAATCACATGCGAGCCCTCTGTTCCGCATAACATCACAAACCTGTATGGCAGTCCACGTGCCCACAGCAACTGAGTGGGAGGCCTAACTCCACTGTTACATGATTTGGAAGGAGCTATAGAACACTAGAAGATCAAAGTAGGCCTACTCTGTTATATCTTGTTTGTGATGATAACATTCAAATAGTTCAATTGTGCAGTTAATGTTTACCTGTCTGATATTTTTGTTAACACCCTGAGGGGAACGAATTGAAATTTATTTTCATATTGAAGTTTTACATAGTATTCCCCACCTGCCTACTCATTCTTGCCACCCGGCTGACAAACATTACTGGGGAGAACACTGGTGCTAATGTTATTAATGTTCATTTTACATTCAGATTAAACAATTTCAATTTGTGAATGCTAATGATTGTTTATCAATATATTTAATTTTGTTTTACAAAACACCCAGCAAGGAGGCTGTGCAGTGGGGTCATGCATCTATGAAATTGCGCTTGTGCAGTGGTGGGTTCGAACCCCACTGTCGGCAGCCCTGAAAATAGTTTTCTGTGGTTTCCCATTTTCACACCAGGCAAATGCTGGGGCTGTACCTTAATTAAGGCCATGGCTGCTTCCTTCCCGTTCCTAGGCCTTTCCTGTCCCATTGTCGCCATAAGACCTATCTGAGTTGGTGCAACCTAAAGCAACTAGCCTTATAATAGTTGTCCCCCTGTGGGTAGGGGCAGTAGACTAACAGCCACGACATCCTCTGCCTGCTGTAAGAGATGACTAAAAGGGATCCCATGTGCGCTCTGCACTTGGGATCTGGGGTAGGCGACCACGGAGCCCTTAATTGAATTTTGACATTGCTTCCGCTTACTTGTGCCAGGCACCGCACTTTCATCTATCCTATCTGATCTACCTTGATCACCACCTGTTCTTTTCTGCTCCCGATTGTATTATGTATGGAGGCTTAGGGAGATTTATTTTCAAACCCTCCATGGCCCTGGTCTTCCTTAGCCGATACCATCATTATTCCTAGTGTCGGCCCCCTTCTATTTCTTCTCTCCGATTACTAATATATATTGGGGGTGGTTGCCTAGTTGTACTTTCTCTTAAAACAATGGCCTAGATGTTAGGCCCTTTTAATCAACAAGCATCATCATCTTAAGCAAGGAGATTTGTGGTGAGGGCAAGATGTTTGGTGGCCATGGCATATACTAGGAACTGTCCCATCATTCGCCTTACTGCAGGTGAAAGGAAAACCATTCTCAGGACAGCCAGTGGTAGGGGAACAGCCCGTTTCTGTGTCCCAAATGCAGAGGTGTAGAAACACGGTGGAACCGTGGCCACCCCTCCTCTGCTTGGTTGGCCGGTTGGAGTGCATGTTATCATACCACAGATCAGCCTATCTGCAACCACCGACATAGATTTCTGCCTTCATTGTACAGTAGATACAAATGGCACTGTCTGAAGTGAGTTTCCACTGTCTTCAACTGGCATTTTGTGTAGGTCACAGCACAGTCCCTTGCACACCGTAATGTTGTGGAAGGTAGCAGCATATTGTTCATAATACTGTACTAAATTATCAAACAATTTCTTGGATGTAGCTCTTAATAGGTGGAGCTATGTTGTGACTTGGCATGGGTATGTTTTGTGCTGGATCAGCTGCCATATTATTGTACGTAGATCCTGATGCTACATATTTCTGTCAATTTATTGGAACTCCTCTCCTGTGGATGGACTGAAAGGAAGCATTATTTGTACCTCCTGCATGTTGTATGAGGGAACAATCACAGAATCTGTAAGCGCTCTCTTGTCTTTTAAACTCACAAATGTATTCATGATTCCATCCTTTTCCATGTACCAGAAAAATTTAGCTATATCCTACTGTCACACAAAATAGAACATTTCTAACTATTGTAAATAGTGCAGATCAATGAATACAAGGGATGCACACAATTTTGTAGCTTGACATTGGTTGTCATCTAAATGCAGATGACTGATTGAATGATATGTTGTGTTTTGATGCAATATGTAAGAACAGGGTATGTGCTATCATGTCTTGGTTTCTTCAAACACTACTCTGCCAGAGATTTGCCATCCTCTAGTAGATGCAAAAGAAGTAAAAATCTCAATATTTCTCAGTGTGTGGCCCTAGGTGCCTCATTTGACAGACTGAAAGATGTATCATATAGTAAGTTCCTTGGGAAAATAGGCTACAAATGGTGTTGCTGAAAACTTTTGACATGTCAATGCAACGTTAGACTGCAATAAGAGAGAAAAGTATTATGTTGTAACTTGTCAGTTCCAGTCGTTCTTTCATAAATGAATGATTTTGTATTTGTGTTGTATTGAATAGTTTTCTGGCTGATGAATATTAATTGATGATTAACACTGCTGCATGTAATGTCAAGAGATTATGATATACTATGATCACTAAAACTTTTGTGCAAATTTCTACACCATTTTATACCTGTAACACTGTGGATAGTAGGTAGAATATAGCTCCATAAATCAAAAGATCATGTTTCATTTCAATTTACCTTTGAATCCTACAAACTCCCTCCTTCTCATATGAGTTTGCTTTAATCATTTTGGTTCCTGTGTATGGTTTTCTTTCTTACATTGTATTTATATTTTATTTTCTGCATAAGTAGCATATCTTGATACTATTGATTGTTACGGTTGGCTTAAGTAGTGTTAAAGAGGACTGATGTACGAGGGGATGTTAGTGTCTATTTCTGTTGTAGGTCTTAATCTGAGATAAGGATTGCCAATCCCACTCACCTTCTGGACACTTCCTTCCTCCCTTTGTGAGTTAGCTTCCTTTTCCCTCAGCAGAAACAAAAAAAAAAGCAGCATAGGCAAGGCCAGTCACTCCCATCCTTCGTGGCTTTGTGAATTAGTAAAAATAAAATATAGCTCCATAAATCAAATAATTATAATAAGCAGCACAATCTGGTAAGCTTCTTTTCTCCAGCAAAAAAATTATTATTAATAACAATAAAGCACAGGCCAACCTCCAGGTGTATCACTGTTCAGAATGCAGAATTTCAGAAAAAGGTAACAGAACGAAGGAAAGAAAGAAAAGGAAATGAAAGAAAAACATAAAAGAAATAACAAACGAAAACATAGATTTAATATAATATTTAAAGGGGGGAGGGGGGCGAGAACCTGGGTACCCTCCGCGCGCTAAACGGTTTAAATCGCTCGCCCAGTAATTTTAGTTCAGCCCTGCTCTCGCCAGGGGCGCTAGCGTGCGATTCCTGGCGATCTTTGCGCAGCCGTTGCGTACAGAAGTGAAAAATAACGTTGAGAGTCATCTCTTACTGATTCTCTTTGGTGCTGCTACCTACATGGCTTGGTGCGTTGCCTACGCTTGGTGTGACCAACTCTTCAATAGTGATGGGCATATCGAATGTTTCCTGCTATCGATTGTTAAACGATAGTCCAGGAGAACAACCGAATGTTTTTATTCGATAGTTTTCATTCGGTTTCCGAATTGCTGACATTCGCTACGGTAGTTACTAATTACTGCAATATGCACGCTTTTTACGGTGTACGGTCTTATATTTACTCTGATCCTTGCAGTTTCGGCTCCCACAAGATCTGTGCTAATCATTAGGAACAATTTATAGAATACTCATTATTAACATTATGGACACTGGGACCACATAGGCCTACTTATTTTAATATGAAATATTTAATGGTGCACTTGGTCAGTTTTAGGTTAGGCAATCTCTCTTCGTAGGAGGAAGTACAGTAAAATACATTTTTATTTATTTAACTGGTATCATGTCAAACAATATACATGTGCAAACAGCCGTTAAACATAGCTCTCTTCAAAGCTCTCATAGATTTTCAGATACTTACATTATATTTTAAAAAATTGCATTTTAACATGAAAAAATACAACCAAACCGCGAACTAAATGAAACACACATGTAATAGAGCAATAAGCATTTATATGTGCAGTCACTAATAATATGTCGTGGTAAAAAGTACATAAAGTAGCTAGATCAAATATTTTCATTCTGTGCACATAGAACAGGTTAGGATAACTAAAACAATATGTTAAACTTGCAGTGTAATTAATCAGACACTTAGGCTACCACTGTCTTCCTATAATCAAAGATTTTTGTTCAGGAATATTAAAAGATCTAAATGTTTTGCTTTCAGCCTGTTTCTTCTTTCACTCATCTGGCCAGCTTTCGAAAATATTATTCCTGCTGGAACAGATGTTGCAGGAACTGCGAGATATTTCTGTGACAATGTGTATAAGAGTTCCATGGCAGATTTGTGTGTCTTCCAGAATTCTGCTGGACTGCTTTTTTTGCCCATGTAATGGAGAGAATAATATTTACGGACCATCATTGGATAATGTTTAAAATACGCGCGCGATAGTTGCTCTCCTGGACCGTAATACTATTGCATTGGTTCCTATTTGACTTACGTACTATCGTTTAGAGGTGGGGACGGAGCGAGTAATACCGATGAGTAATCCGGTTGTAGCGGTAGAGCGCAGCACCGATCCCCTCCGCTTACAACTGTAAGTACTCGCGGAGGACCAGAGCACAGTGTAGCGCACGACAAGTGTTTAACAAGGGCAGACCACGACGTTGAGATCACGGATCATCTTCAAATTTTGTAAACGTTTAGTAGTCTATTAGGACAAGATAATGTGCAAATAGTAAGGCGTACTATTAAAGCGTTTTAAAGAAAATAGCAAGAGAATTTTCGCGTCGAATGTGTACCGGTGCGTTGCAGTCAGGAGCACGAGGTGGCGGTGGTCGAGTGGTTAGCGTTCAAGCTCCGTAATCGCTGGATCACTGGATCGAGTCTCGCTTTTCACTTTTTGTTTTTCAACACTGGTCATATTCTTTCATATATATTGCAGGTCAGAGCGTCCAGGTGCAAAGCAGTTCCGGGTACCTTACTCGATTTCACTGTCAGGTATGAGGGATTTCACAAATCGCGACAGGCATACCTTTTCAGGAATACTTTATGCATTGGGCCGTTTACTTGTTGATAATTATAAATGATATATTTGTTTTGTAGTCCACCTCTGTCGTGGAGTGGTTCGTGTGATTGGCTGCCACCCCCAGATGCCCGGGTTTGATTCCCGGCTCTGCCACGAAATTTGAAAAGTGGTACAAGGGCAGGAACGGGGTCCACTCAGCCCCGGGAAGTCACCTGAGTAGATGGGGGTTCGATTCCCTCCTCAGCCATCCTCGAAGTGGTTTTCCGTAGATTCCCATTTATTTCTCCTCCGGGTAAATGCCGGGATGTAGGCCCCTACCTAATGTAAGGCCACGGCCACTTCCTTCCCTCTTCCTTGCCTATCCCTTCCAATCTTCCCATCTCTCCACAAGGCTCCTGTTCAGCATAGCAGGTGAGGTCACCTGGGCGAGGTACTGGTCATCCTACCCAGTTGTATACTCGACCCAAACTCTCGCGCTCCAGGACACCGCCCTTGAGGCGGTAGAGGTGGGATTCCTCGCTGAGTCCGAGGGAAAAACCGACCCTGGAGGGTAAACAGATAAAGAAAGAAAGAAAAATATTTTTTGTAATGATAAACATTAGTAAAGAGCCAAATAACATTGGAAATCCAATAACGTTGATGCAAATATACCTTTTTTTCAGTATATTACCTTTGAATTGTAATGTATATGAAAGAATTTGACCAGTGTTGAAAAACAAAACAACACGCGGGACTCGATCCAGCGAGCCAGCGCTTACGGAGCTTGAACGCTAACCACTCGACCACCACCGTTTCACGCAATGTTCGCAACGCACCGGTACATATTCGACGCGAAAACTCATCTTCAGATTTTCTCGAGAACGCCTTAGTAGTACACCTTACTACTTGCACATTATCTTGTCCTAATGGACTACTAAATGTGTACAAAGTTTGAAGATACTCCGTGATCCGAACGTCGTGGCCACCCCTTGTAAGAGTATTATGCCTGTATTCAGTCTGTGTTTCTTAATTTGAGTCTATATTTCCTCCGCTTGTTATGGTTTGTAGATAATACAAAGCATAGTAGATAATAATTGTGGCATTAGTTTGATATTTAATCCCATTTTGAGATGGTATTCATGTTTTAGAAAATTTAAGGAATTGCATAAATTTTTACAGAAATTTGTACCACAAATGCCACGAAAACCGTCTGATGCATGGCATTTCTTTGAAATTACTGGTGATAAAAATAAGCAAAATGCAAATTTTGCGGCCGCATTTACTTGACGGGTGGTGGCGTATCAAATTTGTGGGATTATATCAAGAGGCATCACAAGGATGAAATGCGCAGGGCGGCTTCTCCAGCAGAAAGCAACATTGCTGTATTCAGCAAAATGGTTATGTTGTGAGAAAAGGGCATTGAATTTACGTTGCCATACCAATAACGTATTTAAACGTGCCGCCACATTACATTCACTCGGTAGTTTACTCGGTACTACCGGGTAATGACGTCACAACAACTGCTCCGCTCCGCTCCGCTCCGTCCCCACCACTACTATCGTTTTGAGCGAAGTGGGAGCAACTACTGCAGGAGAATTCAGTATCGTATAGACCGAATGAAACATCGAATGTTGTTGAAAACAATCGAATGAAACGGTAGTTTGAGACTATCGAATAATTCGATAGTTTTCATTCGGAATGCCCATCGCTACTCTTCAATAACATAGCCATCTGTATGCTGCTTGGCGCTCTGCCGTGTTGTTTATAATGTATCAGAGTTTGTCACTAAATAATCTTACACTGCAGTTATATTCCAAGAAAATTGTTATGCGCTGATCAAATTACCCAGCAAGATAATAATGGCCTGGGAACTGATAAGGACCGCAGGTATTAAAAAAAAGTAATGACCTCGCATCTATATTGAGGTTACATTCTAAGCCCCTTATATTACAAAGTCAATCAAATACGTCCCACTAACATTTCATTAGAGTAAAACCAATAATATTAACAAATATAGAACTCATGTACACTCAAACTGGAAGGCCGACATTGTTAAACAGTACCATCAATTTCACAATAGAAAACTTGGGGGGCCTGTAGCATAATGGTTATCGCGGTAACCTTGAAACTGAAGGCCAGGAGTTTCGAATCCAGTCAGTTCTTTTACTGTAAGAAAATAATAATAATAATATCGTAATAATTTTCTTTACGTCCCACTAACTACTTTTACGGTTTTCGGAGACGCCGAGTTGCGGAATTTAGTCAAGCAGGAATTATTTTACGTGCCAGTAAATCTACCTACACGAGGCTGACATATTTAGGCACCTTCAAATAACACCGGACTGAGCCAGGATCGAACCTGCCAAATTCGGATCAGAAGGCCAGCGCCTCAACCGTCTGAGCCACTCAGTCCGGCTTAAGAAAATTATTTCAGTGTACAGGCTTGAGCACCAGTCCGCCTAATTTAATACGTGTGTGTCCGGCTCCGCGTCTAAATGGTTAGCGTGCTGGCCTTTGGTCACAGGGGTCCCGGGTTCGATTCCTGGCAGGGTCGGGAATTTTAACCATCATTGGTTAATTTCGCTGGCACGGGGGCTGGGTGTATGTGCCGTCTTCATCATCATTTCATCCTCATCACGACGCGCAGGTTGCCTACGGGTGTCAAATCGAAGGACCTGCATCTGGCGAGCCGAACTTGTCCTCGGGCACTCCCGGCACTAAAAACCAAACGCCATTTCATTTTTTTCAATACGTGTGTATGGTAATTCTTCATGCATAAATTTGTGAAAGAGACTTTTTAAAATTCTTAACACTTCTTTCTTGTCAGGAACATTGTAGTTCACTCACATAACCCCAGTATGTATTATATATATACAGATTATGTATCTCTGCCTTCATAGGTGAAACAGAAAATTCTAAGTACAGTAAAAGCGAGAAACTAGCGTGAGGCGAGTTCCCGTGTAAAGTTCGAGAACCGTACCGAAGAACTGGAAGAAGAAGTCAAAATAATGGACCAAAACTCCTGTTCCTTAACTGCAGCTTCTCTTTCCAGAAATCTTAATTAATCAGGGATGTTGTTAAGTTATCTGTCCCCTCTGGTGCTTTGGCTCAATGGTTAGCGCTTCGTGGCCCTTCTTTGTGTGTGTGTGTGAGATATCTTCATTCTTCGGTGTGTTGGACCTCTTTCATTTCCCTTCTGATTAGTGTTAATAGAGGATGGTTGACCAATTGTACACCCTCTTAATGCAATAATCACCACCACGGAATGGTCAGCGTACTGGCCTTCGGTTCAGAGAGCCCTGATACGATTCCCGGCTGAGTCGGAGATTTTAATCACGTCTCTAATTCCTGTAGATCGGGGGCTACGGGTTTGTGTTCGTATTCGTACGCATCTTCAAATACATACAACATATTACACGAGAAACAACCACATAGAAACACGCAATAGTAAATATGTATCCCTCCACATGTGACTGGTATTAAGAAAGGTATCCGGCCGCAAAACTAGGCTAAGTCCATACAAAGTGCTGCGCCAGGTAATTAGGAAAAGGATAGAAAGACGAGGGTAGAGTAGTTGTTAAATATTCCTCCCAGAGGCTAGGTGGATCCTCAAACAAATTTTGCCTTTAATTTTTAAGACACAGCGAAAGGCACGGCTAACATAATGCTCATTTGGTGGTTTGTGAAGGAGGCATTTCACATTTTAAAATTGCATTCTTAATTATTATGATTGTGCAATTGTTTTAACAAAAATATTTCCAATGAGTGTAGATGCATTCCTCTCAACTGTAGCATAGACAAGTACGCAGTTCACACCAATACGCTAGATCTCACCACCGTCGCTATTCGCACTCCACTCAATGCTGTTGAGATAGAGCTGTCCGGTACTGATGTATTAAAGTATTTGCTACGGCGAAGGCAGACCAGGTCCACGCACTCCGTAAGGACGTGTACCACGGTAAGATGATCGCCGCAAGTACACATCGGAGGGGGTTCTCCTTTCAATAGATGGGAGTGAGTCAGGATACCGTGGCCGATCCGAAGACGACATAATACCAAATATAGTAGAGATAATACGCGACATTTACGGATTTAGCCTTGTTAAAATGGGAGACAATTCGACGGTGGTGCTCCTAATGACTTGACCTGAAAAGTCACGCTAAATTCAAATATCAATGGGAATGCATATACGAAAATCGATAAATAAATTACCGTACGTCTAGAAAGAAAGTGTTATTGAGATATTAACTTTGAAGTTGCTAAAGCAATTCTGGATAAATGAAGGAAGAATTATTTAAAGACTGAAATTAGAAATATAAACAAGATGTGAAATGGCTTGAGCTTTCATTTATGCATTTTTTTTAAATTTTTTTTTTTTTTTTTTTTTTTTTTTTTTTTTTTTTTTTTTTTTGCTTTAGCATTACTGCCTGAACATTTACGGTTAGATTTGTCCTTTTTCGCATTAAAAACATTTTTATCATCACATTAAGACACTTGCCAATAAAAATATCGGCACATTCCTTACACACATGATGCAATGTATTAACATTTAAAAGCTGGACAATTTTCCTCTTAACATGAAGCCTACTAACAGAAAGAAAATCTATAAAACTAGCCTCAAAAACATTCAAAACTTCCCTATAAGCAATACTTGCTATTACATTAGGGTAAAGCAAATTTGCATCATCATACTGCTTCAACAAAATGTGTACATTTCTTAAGTCACCCATATTTTGTTCAGTGCTTGACAACACCTTACTACATTCCAAATGGGGTAACTTGGAACACAACCAGCCACACACATATGCGTATGCATTTTCTTGAATTAAATCAAAACCCACAGATCACACTTCCAACAACACATCGGTATTGAAGGTTAACTGCTGCATTATACAATAAAATATGCGTATTATATTTTAAGCCAGTTAAATTCTGGGTCGAGCAGGTCAGAAGATAAAGTACTAAAAAAATCTCTTTGTGACTGGAAGAATATATATGCAAACACAATATTACTTACATTTTGTTGTCACGAGGGAAGCGAAAAAAAAGACCGCGCATTCTTCTCTACTTCATAGTTACTGCAGCCAAACACAACACAACACATACCTTTCCCCTCATGTTGAGAGGAGATATCAAGGAATGACACACGCTACTATTTAATTTAGGGGCTGGCTGAGGCGGTAAAGGCGTGTTCGGTTCGCCCGGAAGGACGTGGGTTCGAATCCCCGTCAGGAAGTCGTAAAATTTAAGAAACGAGATTTCCTCTTGCGGAGGTGCATATGGCCCTGAGGTTCACTCAGCCTACACCAAAAATGAGGTACCAGGTTAATTCCTGGGGGCAAAGGCAGCCGGGCGTAGAGCTAACCACTCTACCCCATCACCTGCCGAGGTTAACAATGGTGGAAGCCTTTACCTTCCACTCCTCCAAGGGCCTTCACGGCCTGTACGGGGGGTGACTTTCCTTTTTTTTCTTACTATTTAATTATGTCAACTCACTGAAAACGCATAAATAACACCAAAAACTTCACACACAAATACACGTGCTCTTATGACAGAATCAGTAGTTCTCAGGTCTACCAGCAAGAGAGAGCTCTAACAGCTGTCCCTCGATATCTCGCTGAGTGTCGCGTTTTGTCTCTACTGTATTTGATAATACCACTGCTTCCCTCCGAGAGGCCCGAAGGAAAGACCTCCATACCTGCCACCCCATCTCCCAATGGGACATAACTAGATGTCTCAGCTAAGAGCGAATATCACTTGCTGGAACCTTGAAAGGCAACGGGGGCAGTGTTACTGCCTCCTTGGCAGCCTGATCTGCTAACTCATTTCTCTCTACACCCATGTAGCTTGGGAGCCACAGAAACGTGATGCTGGTGCCGGCATCCGAACATCCGGCCAGCAGGTGCTGGATCTGCTGCACCAGAGGGTGCTGAGGGAAACAGGTATCAATAGACTGTAGCGAGCTCAAGGAGTCAGTACACAGAAGAAAGTGTCGGCGTTCATCGGGCAGTGCGTACCGCAGAGCTTCACAGGTAGCATAGAGCTCTGCTGTGTACACACTACATGTTTGTGGGAGAGCAAAAAGAAACCTGTCAGTGTCGACAATGAATGCACAGCCTACTTTAGTGTCTGTTCTCGAGCCATCCGTGTAAACGACTGAATCTGGACACCGGCCAACAACGGACAGAAAGAGCCCCCGATAAATTGAAGGATCCGTGTCTTCCTTCGGGCCAGTGTGCAGATCCAGGATTATTTCAGGAGGTCGTACTACCCACGGAGGTACTCCACTTGGTTGTCTGACAAGGCAAGGAATCGAAAATACGTGAAATATCTGTGACTGCTATCCAAGCGTATTCCAAATGACCGCGTTGCTCGAGGACAAGCAGCGTATAGCAAACTGTTGCCATTGTTGAATACGCAAGGATAGCTCGGATGAAGTGGCATCTGTCGCAAATTTGCAGCATACGAAATGAGTATTTGCTGGCGCCTCAGGTGTAATGGCGGCATACCAGACTCACCGAGCAAGCTAGCAACGGGGCTTGTACGAAAAGCTCCCGTCGCCAACCTAATCCCGCTGTGGTGGATGCAGTTCAGCTTTGCAAGGATGCATGGTCTTGCTGAGCCATAGTCTAACCGGGATAAAATATGTGCCCTATAGAATCGTAGGAGCACAGTGCGGTCAGCACCCTAATTAGTGCTGCTAAGAAACTTCACGATATTCAGCTTCCTAGTACATTGCACTTTTAACTGCCGTACGTCTGGCTCCCACGATAATTTACTATCAAAAAGGAGCCCAAGAAATCGGTGTCACCTATGGGAAGAGCAACATTTCCTAGATAAAATTCAGGAGGCGGGGGAAGAGTAGGTTGACGACAAAAGTGGACAACATAGGTACGGTAAGCATAATTCTATCCCAACAACCGAAAAAATTATCTCTCGTACGAAGCGAATGAGCGAGTTTTTAGGCCTACAAGTAATCATGAATATGTTTCTCCATAATGGTAGTGAATTCTTCCAAGTTAGGTAGTCATGAAAATGAAAACAGCCGGGCTGGGTGGCTCAGGCGGTTGAGACGTTGGTCTTCTGGCTCCAACTTGGCAGGTTCGATCCTGACTCAGTCCGGTGGTATTTGAAAATGCTGAAATACGTCAGCCTTGTGTCGGTAGATATACTGGCACGTAAAAGAACTCCCGCAGAACTAAATTCCAGCACCACGGGCAACCGTACAACAAATCACGGCTCAATTCAACACAGGCAGTGCTAGACACGTCTCCCAGTGGACAATCCGTACGAACATGGGTTCTATGGGGTATGGGAGCCGGCGCCTCACACGGGTGCCACTGTTAACCCAACGTCATCGGCCACAACAACGCATATATGTCGCCGGTCACCAGGGATGGACACTGAAACAATGGCGTAACGTGATATGGTCGGACGAATCACGATTTCAACTGCACCATGCCCATGGGAGGAACCGTGTATGGCGCAGACTACATGAAGCGATGGATCCCGCTTGCCTCGAAGGTGTGGTCCAGGGCGCTGGTGTCTCTGTTATGGTCTGGGATGCATTTTCCTGGTATGGAATGGGCCCCCTAGTTGTTCTGGAAGAGACTTTGAATGGTATGCGGTATGTTGAGCTGCTCGGAAACCATCTCCACCCATTTTTGGCCTTCCAGCGCCCAGACGGTTCTGCGGTGTTTCAAGATGATAACGCGCCGCCACATCGCTCTCATGTCGCCCGGGAATGATTCCAGCAACATGCAGCAGGGGTCCAACGACTGCCATAGCTAACCAGGAGCTCCGATATGAACCCTATCGAGCATATCTGGGATGTCCTGGAACGCATGCTCCGTGCCATGGATTCTGCACCCACGAACAGACCAGCATTGGCAGCCGCTCTGCAAACGATTTGGTGTCAGCTGCGTCCAGAGGACTGCCAGGGACTTGTCGACTCACTGCAGTTCACAGGGCCAGAGGAGGCCCCACACGCTATTAGGTGACTATCCCATGACATTTGCTAAGTCAGTGTATGTTTACCTGTATTTTTTTCTGTACATTTTCAGGAACTTCAAACTGATAGGACATGGAGTAAAGCGATTCTGCGGGGTTCGAGGACGGAAGCACACGAGCTCTGCTGGCACTTCCCGTACACAATACGAATTTGGGTGTGTCTATTACGCTTAACGCAATGGACTGAGCGTCACAGAGCAGAACCACCAACATTATTTAGCACGAGCCGCCACCAGTAGAACTGAAAGAAGTTAACGCCCTAATCGCTTCTTGACACGTATTTACGATATGTAGAAGGCCTGTGATTCGCATACTCGGCACAAATAATATTCAGCTCTTTTCACCTGTACGCCTAAGACACGCTGCTTGCCACACAATGCGGGGACAATGTCCCAGACTGCGCATCACTAGCTCACATAACCCCTAGTTTCACAGCCCTTTCCTGGCTGAAACCCAAGAGGCGACGGAAGTTCCACATACTTACGTTGTTATATTGAACTCTGAAGGAAAATCTATCCAAACACATTTCCTCAAAATTCCATTTATCATCCTCACTCCATAATTGTATGCCTCGCTATTCCTGTCAACTACTTGGTAGGCGAATTTGGGCTTGGTAAATGCAATGACCGGGGAGAAAAGCTGTACGAATTTTGTGTAGAACATCAAATGGTTCTCACCAATACATGGTTCAAACTTCCAAAACGTCGTTTATACACATGGAAAGCTCCTAAAGATGATCCTCAGAATCCTGACTCAACAAGGAACCAAATTGATTACATTCTGATAAATAAGCGTTTCAGAAATTCCATCAAAAGAGTCGCAGCATATCCAGGTGCAGATATTTCCTCGGATCATAATCCACTGATAGCTAACGTAAGAGTTCGTCCGAAAATCATGAAGAATAAGCCTAGAAGAAAGGTACTAAATACACCTAATCTGCAAAATTGTGAAGCTCGGCAGAAAATTGCTCAGGATTTGAATAGGCATTTAAAAGAAATCAATACCAATAACTGTGAAACAGCAAATGATTTATGGAATCAGTTTAAAAGTCGGGTAGAGATACTTCTTCAAAACAAAGATCAAAACATACATCCAATGAAGAAAAAGAAATGAATGACAGATGATATTCTTGAACTAATGGAACAACGAAGATTAGTAAAAAATGATGCAGAGGAATACAAAAAATTACAACGCCACATAAGGAAAGAAATACGTGCTGCGAAAGAGAACTGGATGAAAGAACAATGTGTGGAAATGGAAATCTTTCAGTCTAAACATGATCTGTTCAATATACATCGAAAATTAAAGGAAATAGCTGGCATGTACAGAAAACGTAACCTTTCTGTACTGGTTGATGTTACAAACAGGCCTATTATTAATGAAGAAGAAGTTTTAAATACTTGGGAAAATTATCTGATAGAACTTTTCTGTGATCAGAGAGGTGAGGAATCTAACCAACGAGCTAATTGTGAAGGCCCTGACATTCTTAAATCAGAAGTGCTATATGCTGTGAAAGTTTCAAAAAGCAAGAAATCACCAGGTCCAGATAACATCCCTGTAAAACTTCTTAAAATGATTGACGAAGACAATATCCAATTCTTGGTAAAGTTGTTCGATACTATATATAATACTGGAGACATCCCATCTGACTGGCTGTTATCTACATTCATCACGTTGCCAAAGAAGCAAAAGGCATGCAAGTGTAATGATTATAGGCTAATAAGCCTCATGAGCCACACACTTAAAGTATTCCTTCGTGTAATACATAACAGAATCAAGACTAAGTGTGAGCAAGACCTCGACGAAACACAGTTTGGGTTCAGAAATTCGTTTGGTACAAGGGAAGCACTGATTGCCCTAAATATCCTAATTCAGAACAGTCTAGATCAACAGCAAGAAGTGTTTGCTTGTTTCATTGATTTTGAAAAGGCATTTGACAGAGTACAACATCCAAAACTTGTAGAACTCCTAAAGGATATAGGAGTTGACAGCAAAGATATCCGCATTATTGAAAACCTTTACTGGAGACAAAAGGCCGTTGTCCGAATCGGAAATCAAACTACAAACGAGATAGCCATCCAAAGAGGAGTTAGACAAGGTTGTGTTTTGTCTCCATTGTTATTCAACCTTTACTCGGATAAAATTTTCAAAACAGCTTTAGAAAATCAACAATATGGAATAAAAGTAAATGGCGGCATAATTAACAACATAAGATATGCGGATGATACAGTCATCCTGTGTGACAATTTTGAAGGTCTCCAGCTCCTGCTCAATAATATCAGTGCAGTAAGTGAGGACATGGGACTAAAAATAAATGTAAACAAGACCAAGTTCATGATCTTCAGCAGACGTGCCAATGCTGAGGCAATCTTACAACTAAACAACCGACAGATTGAGAGAGTAACCACTTTTAAATATCTGGGTGCCATTGTCACTGAACAACTTGATCCCGAGAAAGAAGTGAAACAGAGGATAGCAATAGCACGAAAAATGAAATCTTTCTTTTGCAATGACTACTTAAATTTAAAACTTAGACAGAGGATGGTCAAGTGCTATATATGGTCAGCCTTGCTATATGGTGTGGAAACATGGACTCTCAAGAACATATCAGTGAAACGCTTGGAAGCCTTTGAAATGTGGATCCACCGTAGGATGCTCAGGATTTCGTGGGTTGCACGACTAACGAACCAAGAAGTACTCAGAAGGGCAAGAGCAAGTCGGGAACTCGTTCAAACAATAAAACTCCGGAAGATCTCTTACCTTGGCCACATCCTTAGAAATGACCGTTACCTCATCTTACAGCGGATTGTACAAGGCAAAATACAGGGTCGAAGAGGTGTCGGGAGGAGGCGAACATCATGGCTTGGAAACATCAAAGAATGGACTGGAATTCACAGTGTTGAAAGACTTTTCCACCTAGCAAGAGATCGTTCTGCATTCGCCACAGTGATCGCCAACGTCAGGGGGACCTGATACGGTACTATGAAGAAGAAGAACTCTTTAATGTATAATAGATCCTTATGACTTTGGAATTCACTTCCTGCTGCTGTCAGAACTCAATATCGAAATTTAAGACTGCATGTAGAGTGGTGACATATGATAGGTTGTGTGTTTGTCGTAAGTAGGCTAGTAACATTCAGGGACGGCTGGTGCAGAAATTCAGTTGTGTGTTGTAACATATTCACCCTCGAAAAAGAGCAGTTTTCAAGAGGCTCTCTCTCCACTGAATTTTCCATACTGAACAAATACGTTAACAACCCCAACACTTATTCATATTTGTCATACAAAACTAAAACACACAATAACACCTGCAATGGCAAAACATTCACGAACTCGCAAACACATGGTGTGAGCGCGCAAAAATAGAACTCAATATTACCACAATCACTGAAATAAAACCAGCAACGTCGTAATGCAAAATTACATGTTATGTTCTTATAGGGAAATTTACCAACTGAACATTTTATAATTAAAGAAAATCACAATATCATGTCCTTATTTTGACAAGATAAAAAGTACAATTTTTATAGTTCATCGTCGAAATGCAAGAGTGACCAGTACTGCCTTTCTGTGTTTGAACGAAGACTTGGCTGTTGTTTCCACAGCACATCGAAAAAGTTGGGCATGCATGCGCAAAAGCCAGAGTTCCTTCTTACTGGCAAACAGCTTAGAAATTCTCTCCAAGCTGTGTTCTGTACAGCATCCGGCATGGAGCGCACGACTAGTTACGTGGTTGTGAGAGGAGTTGAATGACTTCCTTTTCTTTGGCCGACATCTTTTTCAATGCACTGTACTTGACTGTAGATAATATTGTTAAAGTATTTTATTTTTCAAATAGACAGGTCTGCAGCACTTCAGCACATAAGGTAACATGGTAACATTGCCATTTTACTGTACAGCTGAAGAACACCGCTTCTTTTAATTAATACCGTATTTACGCGAATAATCCCCGCACCCTTTTAGGTAGGCTTATTTTGAAAAAAGAAATGCCAACTTTGACGCAAAAAAACCGCATCCCAATTTTTTAAAAATGTGCGGGTATTATTCGCGTAAATACGGTATTAGGTTATTATTATTGTGTATAAGGGCCATTGAAAAACAAACGAGCCAGAAGTTATAAAATGAAAACCTGTACCGTTATTTCAAAGTATTGCCCAGCACTGTTGAGACACTTGTGCCACAGCGCACAAGGCAGGGAATGGCCTTCTTGTATATAAAATGAGGCCCGTTTATGTGTTTGTAAAGAACTATGTTTTGTGGTTATGGTTTTATAGCTTAGTTTATAGTGTGTTAAAAATTCCTCCAACAAGCGACGTCAGAATGTCATAACAACCACAGGGCACAACACAAGAAGATGGCCCAATGACACCATAACAAATTCATCAAGTTGTCGCTAATTTTAAAGTTCAATAATAGTTTTTACCTAGAACTGTGACAAAAAAGTAACTTCTCTCTCTACAAGTTACAAGCTAAAAACACTGGAACTTAATTACTTCCTTCGAAATAAGAACTAACCCAAGAACGCAGTATACGATTAAATATTCCGAATATTCCGCCAAAACCTCATCGCGTTGGAATGTATTTGTCATTTTGTACTATTTAGTTTTAATTAAGTCATATCTTACATTTGAATATGGCCTTGGCCATCAATATGTTAATTCTTCTCGTACCTAAACTAGTTAAATTCCTAAATGTTCGTAACAATTCTCTTAATAGTCATAGGTCAAATTTTAAACAGGTACCTGGTTCAGTTTTGAGGTGATGATATGGCTGGTGCTGCCCTTTAAAACGGGTGAAACATGTACCATATCATATTTTAATGAGGATTAAACCTTGTTTTTATGATTGATTGTATTGAATAGATCGAAGAAAAAAATTATATTTTTTAAAATATAAATTACTTTCAATACGGATTTCACAATGATTCTTATAACTTGTAACTCACCAAGAGGGCGAGACAAATTTGCAAGCCTTCAAATATCCAGCTGGAGATGGACACACTCAAAGTCATGTCAAGGTTAATGGTTACAGCGATGTGTAGATTCACAGAGCCCTGCATCCGAGAGAAACGACCAAGCAATGCTCACAGAAGGAAGAAGTGAAGGGAACTGCCTACCTGCCTTACATTCACAACACCACAGATCCTCCGCAAACACAATATAAAAACAGTGTTGGCACCGTCACTAAAACTGCTCACAGTTTGGGTAAAACCATGGACAAACTGGCCCCAATTTTACATCATGGGGTATACGAAACTCCCTGTACTTGCAGCAAACATGCTGGTCCATTGGTACTCATGTCAAGGAACATGAATGAAATATTAGTCTTAACCAGCCAGAGAAATCAGCAAGAGCTGAGCACGCTCTATCGTCGGGTCATGATGTCGTGTTCCAAGATGCTCGAGCTCTTACCCACACTAGACACTACAGGTCCAGGATTATACGGGAAGCTGTGGAAATACATAGAAATCCTAACAATTTCAACAGGGACACTGACCATCAATTAAGTAATACGTGGTTGCCAGCCATTAAGGATATATTAGTTAGTTCCCTTTCCTGTCCCTTCACTATTGTTATTTTGTTTCGGTATTTTCCAAATTCGTACGTTCCTCATCGCCAGATGTTTCATTCCAGACTTGTGTCAATGTCATACTTTCATATGCGTGTACACCTGTTATGTTATACGACTCCCGCTCAGACTAATTCTGATGGTTCCGCCGGCTTCCGCTTGGAACGCTAGCGCTGTACCACGGCTGGTGATCCATCTGGTGATGAATGAACGTACCACTTCCACTTCTATTGTAACATCTAAATTCAAACCTCATTGTTTGAGAAGCCTTTCTCGTGAACAGTCAAGATTTTCTTCTGAAGATGCAGAGCAAATTTCTCTGCGAAACTTAAAGAATTTCACCTTATCTTCATGACACGGCATAAGCCCCAAAGCCTATATCATGTCTATAAGTATGGGCCGTGAAAGCATCAATGGCAACATGTATAGTGCCTGTCTGCAGTACTGATGTAGAACGCTGCTCCACTAAGGAGTCAAACTGTCAATGGAGAGATGGTGTGAAATAGCATTAGCAGACGAATAAGCTTGAGTGGGTATTTTAAAAGTAGGAAAGATATGACAATAAAGTTGGAATTCAAGAAGAGAAATTGGGGTAAATATTCATTTATAGGAAGAGGAATTTACCACAGGAAATGTTCAATAAATTTTTAAGTTCTTTGAAATAATTTAAGAAAGGACTAGGTAAACAATTGATAGAGAATCTGCGATCTGCAGATCAACATCTTTCCATCTTCATCAAGGGCAGTATTGTCATCCTCAGAGTTATAGAGTTGGTTACTTTATCACTGCCTCTTATTTCCTATACCCGGTATGATTCCATTACTTACAAAGCTACTGAATGGTCTCGCCTGAAATATGTACATTATTTATTACAGTCCATCTCTACAAGGGAGCACATAAATGCATGAGGGAGTAGCCATTGCGATTACTGAGGAACGACAACTCCTTGCGGCCCTCCTCCGTCCAAGACTTCTCCAGCTGCAGCCAGCGACGATCAACGTAGTAGTCTATGCAGCTATCAAACTCCTTGTTGTCATACTCTGTCACTTGGATTGGGATGAAAGGGTCCATATGCTCAAATCCCTGCAGAAAAGATTACAACCAGTCATTACATACATACATACATACATACATACAAACATACATACATACATACATACAAGGGTTGATTAAAAAATGATACAACAATTGTTTATCTCTCCAAAATGTACTAATTAAATTTGAAAGTGTGCGACACCACATGGAGGTAGGGATGCAGGAAACTCTGGTAAAGTAAAGGGGCAAAGCAACCTGTATACAATTGTTTGTACGTATTATACAAGCTGTTTAACATCCTTCAATGTGGTATTGTCAAAACCATCTTACTCAATTCTTGACAGTTCTGTCATTCAACCTTTCCATTCCAATTTCCTTCCTGACATCTTCATTCCTCCCTAAGTCTTTTCTATCACACTTGTTAGCAATTTCATTTCACTGGTTTGAATTTTATGCTCCTCTCTTCTTCTCACTGCCTAGGTCTCCGTTACATACGTCAATATAGTTATACACTATGTGGCACAGATGACAAAAATGTAAGAATTATTGCTAATCTTTACTGGAATCAAAGAGCTAAAGTATAAATAGAGAACCAATAATCACAAACACTCACATGAGCACACTGCTTGCCTGGTGGCCATGGTCATTAAACGGTCTGACACCAGACAATCAGAATGTTGACCAGCAGGGTGGGAGTGGTGCTGGTGTACAACTAGATTATGTGCCAAAAACCTGGAATAAATTCCAAACCTCTCTGCAGTGCTCATATGGAGTGAGAGCATATGACGCTCTTGATGGTGATTTGTCCGTCGGATGGGGATGTTAAGCCTTGAGCAGACCCCTTGGTGCTATTCAACAGGAGTAGGCTATATGCCGGCACCAGGTTTCACTCTCCCCCTTCCTACCATCATATATCACATCATTCATTTCATCTCATTAACTCCTCTGATGAGGTTGTGATCAGAAAGGGCATTAGGTCATAAAAACCCGTCACGACAGATTCATCTCGCCTCTTACCCGACCCCGTAGAGAAATGGGACAAGGGTTGGACAAACAAACAGTTGTATCAGCACACTAGTTTAATCCAAAATCGGTTTTTGGACTCTACGGTTCATCATCAGTGTTAAAATTATTTACAACATTTAAGTCCACATGAGTGTCTCATCAAAATGAGTTAAAATGAGTTTAAAAAAGTTTAAATGGAGCCCTGTTGAGATCAACTGTAAAATAAGAAAAAGAAAGAACAAGTGTAAGAGTGTGCAAACAATACATATAAACTTACAATGTTGTTGCTTTAAAAATTAATTTCATGTCCTTTTCGATCCCTAAAAAGCTATGATTATTGTTATAAACTTTTTCCGCAAAAGCTGAGTATCTGGTGTACTTTACTGCCTTGAAATGTTCTTGGTATCTTTGATTTAAGGTTTATCCAAGCCTTCCTACATAAAACATTTTGCAGTCGTCACAAGTGAGTTCATATACTCCTGCATTGGTGTAGATGTCTTTGTTGTTGATACTATGTATATGTTCTGATAAATAAATAAATAAATAAATAAATAAATAAATGAAAATAAATAAATAAAATAAATAAAATATATAAATAAATAAATAAAGAAGCAAACAAACAAACAAACAAACAAACAAACAAACAAACAAATAAATAAATACATTTTATACCATACTGCAGTAGTTCAGTTGCACAATTTCAAGGTTCTGGCCTCCAATATTTATCAATCAAATCCCTACTCTTTCACCTCTGGTTATCACCACCACCTCTTCTCCACACTGAATTTCATACCATAGTCGATAATTTCTCATGCAGTAAGTTCAGTTATTCTTGCACTTCGTAAAGTGTCCATTCCCCACCAAAATGTAATCTCTCTTTTATACCCAACGCTTCACAGTTTCATCCATAACCATTATAAAGGAAAGTGTTGACAGGACACTTCCCTGTCTTAGTCCAGTAACATTCCTAAACCATTACATCCTCCCAACTTGCCTCTAGACACAGCTAAAACAGAACTTCCTTTCTTCTTTTCCCCTTGTTATAGTGGAACTTATATCAACTTATCTAATTCCATCTCCTAGCATTCCTTCCTTTCTTCAATTTCTTGAACCTCAGATAGCAGAGAACAGGAGGTTTAGGAAATCAAAGAGGAATTTGGAAAGGGAATCACAATCCAAGGAGAGGAAATCAAAACCTTGATATTTGCTGATGATATTGTTATTTTATCTGAGTCTGAAGGAGAACGGGAGAAACTGCTGAATGGTATGGACAGATTCTTGCGAAATGAGTACAATACAAAAGTAATGGAATGCAGTCATACAAAGTCAGGTGATGCAGGACCTGAAGTCTTAAAGTAGATGGATAGTAGAATACCTAATGGTGGCAGAAATAAAACGTACACGTAAGGAAGTATGTTCATTTCGAACAATGACATAGAAATTAGGAAGATGTTTTTGAAGACTTGTATGGAAGTGAAACATGGAGATAACTAGCTCAGAAAGAGAATAGAAGCTTTTGAAATGTGGTGTTACAAAAGAATACCAAAGGTGAGATGAGTAGATGAAATCACGAATAAAGAGATAGTGAATAAAATTTGTGGGAGCATATCGATTTAGAATGATAGGACACATCTTAAGACACACAGGACTTTTTCGGTTGGCTTTTGACAGAAGTGTAGGCAGTAAGAATGGTAGGGATAGACCAAGGTATGTATACGACAAGGAGATCAGAGCCGATGTAGGATGTAACAGTTACGAAGAAATGTGTGAGCTGGATCAAATGAGATTATGGGTTAATGACTAAAAGACAACAACAACAACAGTGGAAGCCATTTCTTTTCAATTCTGATTCACAGTTATAGAGGTAGTTTGTCAACTTCCCTGCGTATAATACCATAAAGGGTCTGTCGTATAAACCCAGGCCGAGCGCACACTGTTCGTACTCTGCGCTACAACAGCTGCCTCAGCCCAACTTAAATCGTGCGTGGTCGCCCTACTTTAAGCGTGTATACGATCTTGTATGAAATCTTACCTTATAAGACATGCTGAAACTGTAATTCTTTATAATGAGGGACTTCTTAAAGAGCATTAGGATTTTCTCCACACCAATAGCAAGAGTTACGATTGTCCACATGACCATTACGATGAAACTAGGCCTCGTCTGAAAAGAACACAAGCTGCGGGTCGAATAAACGATCATTCAATGATGCAAGATACCACTCACAATATCTCACTCTTGTGACTGGATCAGCAGGCCCGTGTAAACCTGCATGGTTTGATGTGTAACAGCTCTGTGTGCAGAAGAAACCAAAACCCCTCCTTGCTGTGCTAATTTTGTGAGTGATTTATTTGGTGACCGTTCAAGATTCACACCAATGTCGTCTAACTTTTCCTCTGTTAAAACTACATGAATCTCTGCTTCACCAGGCAATTGTTCAACAGATGAATCGCATCCCCGTTGAGCCAACTCGTCCATCAAATAACTTTTACATACGAAAATACGGTGTTGCAATGATAAGTGTGCGAGAATGGCGGCTGATGGTAGGCAGACGCTGCTTAGGTCTCCAAGAGTAGAAACGCTGTTGCACTACGAGTATAGTGAGATGGCGCCCAAACAGTGCTCCTCTTCCTCTCTCTCTTTTACAATTGGCTTTACGTCACACTGACACAGATAGCTCTTATGGCAATGATGGGACAGGAAAGGGCTAGGAGTGGGAAGGAAGCGGCCGTGCCCTTAATTAAGGTACGGCCCCAGCATCTGCCTGATGTGAAAATGGGAAACAATAGAAAACCATCTTCAGGGCTGCTGACAGGGGGGTTTGAACCCACTATCTCCCGGATGCAAGCTCACAGCTGCGCACCTAAGCTCCTCTTCTAACCATGCTTTTATCTTTCCTACCAATCTCCTTTCCATTATTTTTGGAATATGTGATATGAGTGCAATTCCTTGATAGTTATAGGTTCCTCCTTCTTTGTATTATTACTTCCCTTCCCCTCTCTTCTGGCACATATTTCCCTGCCTTTCCAATTTCATTCTTCCAACTGCCGGCTCCTTGGCTGAATGATCAGCGTAGTGCTCTTCGGTTCAGAGGGCCCTGGGTTCAATTACTGGCCAGGTCAGATATTTTAACCTTAAATGGTTAATTCCCTTGGCTCATACACCGGGTATTTGTGCCGTCCCTAACGTCCCTGCAACTCACACACCGTACATAACACTATCCTCCTCTACAATAACACACGGTTCCCATATAAGGCAGATGGCGACCACCCGCATCGGTGAATTGCCTTACAAGGATGGCACCAGGCTAAAAATACCCATACAAAATTACTGTATTTCTCCGAATCCAAGACAACCCTGAATGCAAGATGACCCCCATGTTTTCCTTCAAACAAATTAAATCAGGCATAAAAAGTGCTTTGTAAAATCATACGAAAGCCTTTATTGTACAGTACGCATTTCTAGACCATCTCTGTCTTCATGCTAACGCTGAACACTGACTTCTGTTGTGCCATATTTCTTTATTTCCGTGGGTTTAATAACAATTAACTTAAAATTGAAAACATAATATCAAAGAGAACCCGCTGAAAATTTGCCTGCAATACCTGTTTTACATGAGTCTGCAATACGACGATCCATCAAGAAAATATTCCTGCTGTTTATAAAACTGTCACTTTTACTCAGTATAATGTACACCCGGTTGCCGCTACACGCACGTCTTGTTTGCCGGGTTCAGTCAACTTCAGCGGCTAGTGACGTATATGCCTAATAGAGACATGAGTGTTAAGGTCAATGAATGAGTTAATTGTGCTGTGGTATGGCCATTCCGCCCTTGTGTTTTTCGCGCACATACCACACAATTTCATCTTCGACTACTTTAAAGCATCCTTCTTGCCAGCCAGTACAGTACCCATTTTGTAGGCTATCTTTGTCTTCACTCTAACAACAAATATTGGCTTTAGTTAGGCCTATGCCATAATTTCTTGTGGCTGCACAATTATTCTTCATTTTCACATGTTTAATAACCAATCACTTAAAATTGGCTACATAATACAGATTATTATTATTTATTTATTTAGCATATGATGCTACAGTTGACAACTGACTATGTACCAGTTCTTAACAGGCACGAAAATAAATGACTATATACATACAATATATATATACATACAAACTCCATATTTTTTTTTTTTTTGCTAGGGGCTTTACGTCGCACCGACACAGATAGGTCTTATGGCGACGATGGGATAGGACAGGCCTAGGAGGTGGAAGGAAGCGGCCGTGGCCTTAATTAAGGTTCAGCCCCAGCATTTGCCTGGTGTGAAAATGGGAAACCACGGAAAACCATTTTCAGGGCTGCCGATAGTGGGATTCGAACCTACTATCTCCCGGATGCAAGCTCACAGCAAACTCCACATTAAAAAGGTTAACGTGGGGGTCTTTCAGTCTCTCAGAGACGAATGTCCAGCTCTTCCAGCCAAGAGAGTGCCTCAGGGGTCACTCGGTGATTGTCCTCGATGGAACCAGCAAAAGCTCGCAGAGGGCAGTCCTTCGGAATGTACAGGATGGTTTACACTTCAGCACCACAGTCACAAGCTGGAGAGTCTTTGCAGCACTACTGACGCAGAGCAGAAGCACTTCTTCCTACTCCGCACCGTATCCTGTTGAGTGTGTCCAGGTGGAGCGAGGAAGGTTGAACCCAGGCAACTTTGCAGTTGGATCCCTGATGTTGACAATGCCATGAGGGTGTGATTGAGACCATTCGTGTTTCCATACTTCATCAGGCTTGAAATGTGAATTAACTAATTCCTTTGCCATCTTCCAGGCAGGTTTCCGTGACTTGAGTCTCGTTATGGCATTTTCATCTGTATCCTGATGTACTGGGAGGTAACTGTTCTTCGCTATCCTGGTCCACAGTCTAACAAGGGCGCTTTGCCATCTGATGTGAGGAGGTTGAATGTTGCTCAGTAATGGTAACCATTGAGGAGTAGAGCGCAATGTACCAGATATAATTCTCATTGTGTGGTGCAGTTGGACATCAACCAAACTAGTGTGGGAGCTATTGAGCCATACAGAGGAACAATATTCAGCTGGTGACTATACTACTGCTAGAGCAGTTGTTCATAGTGTGCACGCGTCTGCACCCCATGAAGTACTAGCTAGTCTACCCAGCAATTTGTTATGGCTTTTAAGCTTAGCAGCCAGTTTCTCAAGATGGCGTCGATAGGTTAAAGACCTGTCTAAAGTTACACCAAGATATGTTGGGTTGGTATTACACTGCAGTGTGTGGTTTCTGAACCTGATTGTAGATTGATAGTTTGCCAGTCTGTTATTTAGGTGGAATGCAGCTACCTCTGTCTTTGGTGGACTAGGTTTCAGGTGCCATTTTTTGAAATAATCACCCATCTCGTCAAGATCTTGGGATAGACTGTCTTCTGTCTCATTGAAGTCTGTTGTTTGTATGGTGAGGTTGATAAATTACAACCTGTTAAAAATCTGCCGGCAATATCTGTTCAACGTAGCTCTACAATATGACTATCTAACATGAAAATACTCCCGGTGTCTATAAAACTGAATTTTACTAAGCATCAGGTACAGTAGACTGGTTATAACTCTGCCACTGAGTAGCCGTGGTTTTTCTAAGAATTCGAAAGCTTGCATGTCTTGATGCTATTTTGCAGACTTGAGAAATGCTTTTGTAGAGGCTACTAGAATGTCATTCACTCTTCACTATTTCCCGCAGTACAGTGACATTACAACCGGTTGGGGGTGAAAGGAAGCAGCTGCCAGTGGTGTTCATTACAGTCAAGTCGTGAATGCAAGACGATGCTCGATTTTTCACTTGAGATTCTGAGTGGGAAAAAAGTCTTGGATGCGGAGAAATACGGATTTTCTAACAATGTCTAATAATAATAACAACAGCCAGAATAAGAAGAAGAAACTTCAAGACGACAAGACTTTCCAAGAAAAGCCGAAGCTGAAAACAAGGAAGGCATGGACCGAAGAAAGAAAGAAAGAAAGAAAGAAAGAAAGAAAGGAACAACACCAGCAATGAATGCAGGAGTAATGGGCAGATATTAAAGCCTGGGGAAGGAGACAATCGAAATGACGTGGTCCTTAGTTGCCCGAAGCAACATGAATGAGTGATAGTAATAATAATCCACGAACTTACTATGATGTCGTAGCAGAGGGAGAGGTGATACTCCCATGTGGCGCAGCTCAGGAGTTCCTAATCAGCTAACGTGAGCGAAATAAAATAGCTCTCGCGGGCCAAACACACTGTAAACAGCGGCACCTCTCGATCTCAACAACCGAGCTGTAATTATGTGATCATCTAAAGGATCACTCCAACCACTTACTTTCAACTTGTGAACCTGGCATGATGTATTATAGTCGACTTGGATGCAGACAGTTCGGGCTCTCAGGACAATTTTCGGTCCAATAGAAGAAAATGGAACTGGAGCAAAAGGTGAACTGCAGACCTCTATAACCACACAGTTTCATCAATACTGTATCGAGGAGATGTTTGACATTTTTTGGACATACAGTAGTTTTAGGATGGATAATAACAGACTTGCAAGAATATTATTTAATGTAACAAATTCCAAAACAGGAGAATAAGTTAACTGGAGGAAACAAGAGGCGACCTGAATTAATTAATGAATTAATTGAACATCGGGGAAGACATCATGAGAAATTGCAAAGTCTTCAGGACCTAAGTAAATAAACACACATTTACGGTGAAAACTAGTACCAGGACTGGTACAAAGTGGTCAGAGGCAACACAGTGAGTTCATGAAGATTTTGGAAGGCAAAAACCAATGAACAAGTTCCAACGTGCTCTATGAATGGGCACAACGAAATAATAATAATAATAATAATAATAATAATAATAATAATAATAATAATAATAATAATAATAATAATAATAATCTCTGTTGTTCAACTGCGTTCTTGAGAAAGTGATCCGTGAATGGCACAGAGAAATGAGTTATGAAGGAGTTGAAAGCAGAATCAGACTAGGCCACAAGAACAAGAACCTTTCAATTGACTGTCTAGCATTTGCAGACGATCTTGCAGTTTTTGCTGATTCCTTGGATGTGGCCACGAAACAACTTCTGGATCTCCTTTCAGAAAACGAAATTCATTACAAACATCAAACTGGAAGATAGGAAAAACTAGAAAGGGTCCATTCTCAGTTCAATACGGACCAAAAATGAAACTCTTATGTTTAAACATCAAACTGGCGCCAAGTGAGCTAGAAGACACTCACGGAAAAGTCAAGCGGGTTGAAAAATTTAAGTATCTTGGTGAATGGACAGAACTTAACATGTCAGAAAAAGAAGCCTTTGCATCACACATGAATAAAATTGAAATGCCTCACCATCTGACTAAAAATGTCTATAACAAAAGATTTATATCTCTGAATGCAAAAATCAAACACTATTGCACTGTCATCCGGCCAGAGGCTCTATATGCAGCAGAATGTCTCGCCATGAACAAAAAAAGGCATGATAGAGAAATTGGAGGCTAAGGAAAGGAAGATTTTGAGGAAAATCTTAGGCCCAGTCAAAGACAATGGTGAGTTTAAAAGATGGCACAACGAGGAGTTGTACTCGCATGTGGAGAAAATAACCGATCTGGTGCGGAAAAGGAGCATTATTTTTTATGGACACATGGCCCGAATGAAGTCAACACGGTTAACCAACTGCATTTTCACTTTCCTCCAAGAGAAAAAGACAATGGGGGCATGGTTCAGTGAGGTAAAGAAAGATCTGCAGGAGATTGGGATCTCGTTTGAAGATATCCAGGAGTGTGATCCACTAAAGAAAAAAATCCGAAAACATCACAGTTTCTAACCAAAGCCGAAGCTGAAAACCGGAAAGGCATAGACGAAAGAGCAACACCATCTACGAATGGAGGAATCAGACTGGACCAACTTTAAGGCTCAAAGGAAACAGCTGAAATTATATGGTCCTTAGTTGGTCGAAAGGAATCAAGAATAATAATAATTCTCTTTCTCTTAGTCGTTACACTCAAGACCGAGTAACGTCACCCAAGCACTTTGGTTTTACTGCCTGTAAATCTACCGGCATGAGGCTGATGTATTTGAACAGGTTCAAATAGTGAAACCTCGTTAAGAAGTTTCTGCAGGGGACAAAGAAAAAGAATGTGTTACCCAAGAAAACGTACTAATGAATATATGAACAAAAACTATCCAACAAGGATATGGAAACACTAGATACCACTTTTTCCGACATGAGGGCATTTTACGTTGTGTATCGACAGGTACAGTGAAAACTATAGGCCTATCTACCATCTCTAAAGATGAAAGTATTAGAAGGTGTGAAAAACACGAGAGAACAAATATGAAAACCTTTTCTGCTGGGTATTATAAAATACCTCTACACTGAAAGACATCAAATATGAAAACAAGTGCACAGGGGCCAACAAAAATATCTATTATTGCAGATCACACTCTTTCTAAAACAAATGTTAGTAGGAGCCTTTTTTTTCAGAGCAGTGGGTCTTCTTCTTCATAGTACCGTATCAGGCCCCCCTGACGTTGGCGATCACTGTGGCGAATGCAGAACGATCTCTAGCTAGGTGGAAAAGTCTTTCAACACTGTGAATTCCAGTCCATTCTTTGATGTTTCCAAGCCATGATGTTCGCCTCCTCCCGACACCTCTTCGAACCTGTATTTTGCCTTGTACAATCCGCTGTAAGATGAGGTAACGGTCATTTCTAAGGATGTGGCCAAGGTAAGAGATCTTCCGGAGTTTTATTGTTTGAACGAGTTCCCAACTTGCTCTTGCCCTTCTGAGTACTTCTTGGTTCGTTAGTCGTGCAACCCACGAAATCCTGAGCATCCTACGGTGGATCCACATTTCAAAGGCTTCCAAGCGTTTCACTGATATATTCTTGAGAGTCCATGTTTCCACACCATATAGCAAGGCTGACCATATATAGCACTCTGTCTAAGTTTTAAATTTAAGTAGTCATTGCAAAAGAAAGATTTCATTTTTGTAAATATTTTTCGTGCTATTGCTATCCTCTGTTTCACTTCTTTCTCGGGATCAAGTTGTTCAGTAACAATGGCACCCAGATATTTAAAAGTGGTTACTCTCTCAATCTGTCTGTTGTTTAGTTGTAAGATTGCCTCAGCATTGGCACGTCTGCTGAAGATCATGAACTTGGTCTTGTATACATTTATTTTTAGTCGCATGTCCTCACCTACTGCACTGATATTATTGAGCAGGAGCTGGAGACCTTCAAAATTGTCACACAGGATGACTGTATCATCCGCATATCTTATGTTGTTAATTATGCCGCCATTTACTTTTATTCCATATTGTTGATTTTCTAAAGCTGTTTTGAAAATTTTATCCGAGTAAAGGTTGAATAACAATGGAGACAAAACACAACCTTGTCTAACTCCTCTTTGGATGGCTATCTCGTTTGTAGTTTGATTTCCGATTCGGACAACGGCCTTTTGTCTCCAGTAAAGGTTTTCAATAATGCGGATATCTTTGCTGTCAACTCCTATATTGGAGGTTACACTCGACCTTGTGCAACTGCGAGGAATGACTTTGGCCACCATTTTGAATCAAACAAAAACTTCGACCAACCTGAGTGATCGAGTCGAAACTCAAAGGTGCGAGTTTCAACATTCACGACCTTTGCGCGCTTATGCCAGTCCACTTTCTGACAGATTTTAATTTTGTCTTCATTATTAAGGAATTTTACAACATTTTCCATGTCCATAACTAGGGTATCACAAGACAATTATGCACCACGCTGGTCTATTTCACACGAATATGTTCCTAATCCAGATATAGGCTACCGTATCACTCAACATGAAATACAAATGCAAACAGGCTCACTCCGCTGTTCAGCAATCCTGCTGCCAACTGGCAAGCAAAACTGAACATTCCTGAGGCTTGCTCCCCGAAAGTGCAACTTATCCTTTGAAAGTCAGCAAGACCTTTCCCTGTAACCACATAATTGTGGCGACGGCTTCTACCTGAGTTGGAAAACCCGTTTCTTTCAGAAGGGATGAAAAATACAGTATTGTTTTCAGGGCTAGGGATAATGTGATCGTACTAAGCGGTAATAGTGAAAACCAGTGATGTGATAAGTGAGGTAATTTTTTATATAGATTTAATACGATGAGAATCACGACTTCAAATTTACAACGTGCTAAGCGGGAAAACGTGTTAATGAGGAAAGCACTAACGGGGTTTCAGTGTACGATTGCACTGAGCCAGGATCAAACCCGCCAATTTGATACCACTTTTTTACATCTTATTTTACTTCCATGATATTTCCTCTTTCCTTCTCTTTTTTTCGCTCTGTTTCCTTCGCCTTTTCATTCTACCATGGTGTCTCCTTTTCTTTCCCTCTTACAGATGTTCTTACAAATGCCCTTTCAAACTTGGACCATTTCTCTTCCACACTTCCCAATTCTGTGCCCAGAATGTCATGTTTCAGGGCCGCCTCAAAATGAGCCTCTCCTCTTTTTAAATTTCCATACTTTGTTTTCCTTTCACTTGTCTACTTTATTCTTTCCATTTTTCCCCACTTTCATCCTTGCTACCACTACTCAAAAGCCTCCATCAAAAGCTTCTAATGGACGAGCTGTTATGTCCAATAACTGCCTACGATTAAAAAAAAAAAAAAAAAAAAAAACGATCAATTACTGCTTTTGTCCTTAACCCAATTGCTTCAGGTTTAATGGTCCTGCATGCTCACTTAGAAATCAGATTTAAATTGTCCCCAACGTGGGTTGGAACTACTGTGCATCACCATAAATGGAGCAGCAACCAGAATTTTCACGCACAGTTTTTAGTGAAGCATTCATAATTACTCAACACCAATGATGTTGGAACAAAGATTTTGTGTGGTAAATCCCAAAACATTCAGGTATATGTAGAGGCACTTCACACTATTCATTGTCTCTTGAAAAACTGGGGTCTCAATACATTAATCTTTGTTCCGATATAAATGGATGCGAGGCTTACGAACCCGGGACGTCACAATGCAGAGGGTAAAGTGGGCCGTAATTTCATCCTCATTAGTGTCACACTACTTGTCACCATCTTTCTCCATGTGGGTTCGATAATTGTCCCATAGCGTAAATATTTGTTTCCCGCGCAATCTGGGAAATGACGGGTCCATAACCTCCAAGAATACAGACAACTCCGATGCAGAATTATCCAAATATTTGTCTCACAGTTCTCCTGATTCCCCTGGAGAGCCTGTAAAGTGATGAATAATTAGTTGGTTATCCCTATTACTAACCCTCACGCAGTGACTGTTTTTGTTACACACGCAGGGCTTAGGCACGATTCCACAGTTTACGCTATGGAACATGACACCTGATGAAATGTTTGTGTTCAGAGGCCATAAACAAGCCACATTCTCATTCTATTCACAGAAGTTTGCAAAAGGGAAACCCTTGCAGGGGTGATCAAAATAAAAGCTCATACATAAGACTCAGCGTGGCACATAAAGGTCTCGTAATTTGAGTTTAACGCCTGGCCAACGCTCGCATGATCGTCACAACAAATGACTCCAGTGGGTTAAAATGATCCCGTCATATACGCAGATAACAAGCTTCAGTGCAGCAGGTGTCTTACTGAGAAGACAGAAAGGACATGAACCTAATACAAGGGAGCAACTCACCTCCTTCCCAAGCTGGTAGACAGGGAGGTCCGATTCCCAGCGGTCGTTGGGGACAGCTATTCGGTCTACGCTCACCACTACTGCTCCATTGCACTGAAACAGGAAACACTCAGGCTCAGTATATCTTTCGAAAAGACCAAAATCATGTTAACTGACCCACTACACAATCGCATTAGATGAACGGGAAATCAAAATAACAGACATATTGAAATATTTAGGAGAAATATAACTTCTACAAAAAGCAGACGTAGCATGACAGAATATATAAACTAACCAGAGCACAATGTATCACCAAGAACACACAACAGCCACAAAATTAAAACCCTATAAAACAGTTACACCACCAGAAATAACATATGCAAGTGAAACACAATTTAAAAGGAACATAGGACAATTTCTATAAAACACTTTTCTGCCTTGTCAATTTGCCTGGTTTGAAAATGGGACATTATAACTGTAAGTGTCCTGTATTTAAGTGCAGACAATGTGGCTTGACTGGTGTGTATCACAGTATCTGTCTGCGGCACAACATAATAATAATTTGAAACCGGTTAATTCAAAATGACCTTACGAGGCAAGCTCATTGGCAGCAAGCAGAGGAGCAAGGACATGTTTGTTTGGTTCAGACTATTGTAATGTTGTTTTAATTTTGACAAACTTGGTACCAACTGAAACTGAAGAATTTGATGGTTAAAATGGCTAGCATGGTCGGATGGGATTAAAAGGAGAAATTCCGATTTATGTGAAACGTCTCAAAACTATAGCAGTAAAAGTAAGGACTTAAGGAAAGGAGAAATTTCAAGAACAGAGCAAAAAGTATTTTAAATTTAACATATAGTGACTTAACTTAATAGGTTTTATTCATTTTATGAATTGAAAATTATTCTATTTTAAAGTGTTTATACTAAATGCCATAGTAAGTGTAAGTTTAGACACAAAGAAATATTTGATTTCTTTTTGAGGCGTAAATAAGGACATAAGTTTCAAGAGCAGGGCAGATTTTAAACTTTAGTACATAGAGACTAATTGAATGTTTTATTTATTTTATGATTTGGAAATTATTCTATTTTTAATGATTTTACTAAAAAGCAAAAGCAAAAGCAAAAGCAAAAGCAAAAGCAAAAGCAAAGCAAAGCAAAGCAAAGCAAAGCAAAGCAAAGCAAAGCAAAGCAAAGCAAAGCAAAGCAAAGCAAAGCAAAGCAAAGCAAAGCAAAGCAAAGCAAAGCAGTTTAGACACAAAGAATATTTTAACGATTTCAAGATTTATGTACCATTTGTTCTGTTGATGACTGTACTTGTACAAATGTTCAAGTCCAAGGATTTAGTTTGATGTTTTGGTACCGCTGAATATGTACGGTAGATTATTGTAAGAAAATGCAAAGTATTGACAAGGTGGAAAAGTGTTTCATAGAAGTTGAATATAAAACCAGTATAGACAAGATTGAACCAACATGGTTTAAATAATGAATGCTGAACATAGGGACATTCACTTCAAACCAAATTAAACAATAGATCACTACATCTGATGAAAACGAACACTTATTCAAGTTGTGACTGTCTCCTTCTAGCTACATATAAACCATTACTCATGTTACTATTCAATAAGACATAATTTATAAATCAAACGGCTCAACTATACAGATAAGGAATACTAACTCCCAGAGCGACTCAAGAATACTTGGTTACCATAAGGACGATGACATGGTTCAACACCAACCGCAGCAGTTTTCATATGTCATTTTGGTTTCAATTTTAAATGTGTAGTCAGACTTTATCAATGTTTTAGACTTAGATTTTAAATCAAGACATACGAAATTGTATGTAAACATATGTTTCTAATTATATCATGGCTGAAGATGACCCAATGTATATAGGGTCAAAACTAGTACCACTATATAGCTAATGGTATTGAATAGGTGGACCTTTCTCTACACTTTGATAGTGATCAACTGTCAATACGGACCATAATGAAATTCATACTTAAGAGTGAAATGATTTTCAAACAACTATCACTGCATAAATAGACGATTATTCAAGATTGAAAGAATAATAATAAGAACATGCATAAATAAAAACTTCCAAGAATATGAACTCTGGAGATTATCTTCTAATGAAATAGTGGGAATGGACCTCACCGCCATGTTCCTTTAATGCTCCACACGATACATATCAGGCGATTGTTGTGGCTACAGCAGTCGTTAAAATTCTCTAGAACCTTCTGGACAACCTGGGCCCGATGAAAGGGTGCATTATCCTACTGGAATATCTCGTCCTTGTCAGGAGTACGTTAAGTGGTCGTCGAGCAGTTCAACGTAAACACATCCCACACCAAACACAGAACATCACCACTGTGGCACACAGCAGTTAACCTTCAGAGTTACCAGTTCATGGAAAATCCAGGCGAAGCACTATTCAGTAGTCAATATACATCTAGTTGAAGACACTTCTAAGTGAATACATATAGAAGAATTCGACATTCTCAAACATCAGCGGAGGATTATCAACCAGATCTGAACCAGACAAGGCAGATGTGGAGATCTACTGCACAAATGGGGATGGACTACCTGTGGTGCCTCCTTGCAGTCTGTCCACCACATTATCACTGACTGCCCTCTTCATGCTTCATGCTTTCAGAGGAACGATAACAGACATTCATCATACATCAGTTGGAGCAATAGAATGGGTCACACAACTAGACCTAGAATTGTAAGATTGTACGAACTTGTGACTGTGCAAAGTTGTCCACAAACTTTGTATATAAAATGTACGTGTAAATAACTTCGATACATTATACGATAAATAAAATAAATAAATCCAGCTGCCAACAGCCTGTATGTGTCTTGTTGACAACTGGGGTCCATGACTTCATGGGGCCCGTGCCATATTCAAATCCTATTATCAGCTCAAAACAACAGGAACAGCGACTCATTACCAAACTACATGTCACCAGTCTTCCACGGTCCAATTAGCAATGAGACGGTGTTAACAAGGGCACTCTGGTAGCTTTTCTGCTCCCATATCCAATACAGAACGCTGCACTGGCCTTGCGGATGTGCGCCTGCTATCTTCTGCATTGAACGTGGATGTGATTTGAGCCAGTGTGGTATTTCTGTTAACATGAAAAATTCTAGCCAGCCGCCGCTAATTGTCATCATTAAACATTCGTGGTTTTCTACTGCGCTGTTCACTGCGGGGGTGGGGGTGTAATGCCTTACATGAGGTATTCCCGATACACACATGACACCACCAATAGAAGAATGTTAAATGTTTGCACAACTTCTTGGACAACAGAATTCCATATGAAGAGCCCTGCGCAGATAATATCCACATCCATAAATATTGTAAATATTTAACTACAGTATATTACTCGCAAGGCAATGGACCTGATGCCTAGCACCAGAACAAGTCATAGGATTATGAGAGATTTTCTCTTGCGACAACTACCAACGTATTGACCTTTGCTCCTTCCTTCCACTAACTGTGGGCAGGAGCCAGTTAGGCTTAAGTAGGATTTATGGCTTTACGGGTGCTTTATGTATCACCATTCTCCCATACCACTGTCAAGGGTCACCTAACCACAAGCAAAAATAAGAGTATACCCGAGTGAAAATCAACAAAACTTCATTACCGCATAATCTCGAATACCACCCGCCACCGAATAAGACCCGCACCCTTATTTTGAAACAACAAAACTTACAATGATTAGAAAATACAAATAAAAGTAAACAAACATTTCCAGAACGATATCCAACGAGTTCATTCATCATCATCATCAGTACCAACTTCGGAAGTTTCATCACCATCACCTTCCGACAAAATGTCGTCATCGCTGCCATCATAGCACATATTTATGAAGGTTTTTTTTTTTCAATTTCTGGAAACTGTACACTCAGTCCACGAAAAGCTCTACGATCACCACTACATGTTAATAGTACATTTTTCTTCTTTCTCCAATCACGAACACACGTCTCGTCAATATCGTATTTCCAATAATTTTGGCTTCCCAAACTACTTTCAGTTTCTCACTCGCAGTAAAAGATTGCAAACGCTTTGTGGGATTCATGTTGATACTACGAGAACATGCGTTAGACTGATGCCAAGCGCGGAAGTAGTGTACACTGAGAGTGGAGAGAGCATTGTTGCCAAGCAGCGCCGGCGGTGATGCCCGATTTACGCGCATTCAGAAAGATAAATTTCCCAAAATTTTAAATAAGACCCACACCCTATTTTACAAGCAATATTTTCGAAAAAATGGTGCGGGTGGTATTCAAGATTATACGGTACTTAGAAATTATCAGCAAAATTATCTGCACTGCCATACAGTTTGCATCCTCTAAGACACTAACTTTGCGGATATCTGTGCAGGGCTCTATCCATGTGGCCTCCACTTTCATACCCCGTATGACCAGCAGAGATGGTTTTTACACTCGCTCTCGAGATATCAGATCACACATGATACAGGTCTTGGCACTTCCAAGATATCACGGTACGGTGGCGCCACCTATAAAATCCGGTATCCCATGACTTTTGACATGTTGGTGTATTACTTTAAAAGAACTGGAACTTGTACACAGAAAACTTAGAAATGGAAAAGCATCTAGAGAAGATTCATTAAATGCAGAATTATACAAATACTCACGTAAACAATTCTTTCAAAGGTTTCTCAAATTTGTAAATTTAATATGGGATGAAGGAAGACCACCAGATAGTTGGCAAAAAGCAATTGTAATTGTCATTCATAAGAAGCATGATATAAGAGATTGTGAGGACTACAGAGGCAAGAGATTGTAAACATAGGATACAAAATTGGAAATGAACAACAGAGATTTTGAAAAGGATGATCTTGCACTGATGCCTATTTCACGATCATCAACTTCTTTGCGTTTGTCCCACAGTGGAGCAGGATCTGCTGTTTGATGTTGTTTGATGATGTTTGTTGTTTAAAGGGACCTAACATCTAAGGTCATCGGCCCAATCTGCCGTTTTCCAAGCCCAATCTCCACTTGGTTCTATTAAGGGCATCATTTGAAACAAGATGAACATAGTGCACGTCTTCTTAAAGGCGATCAAGCCAGAGTTTCTTGGGCTGACCATGTGGTGTATTTCCAGATGGTGTGATGCGAAGTGCTATCTATTTCATAATGAAAATGTTCATATTTTTAAAATTAATTTTGACCCTTAGGATCTCGAGTGACTTGTTCAGCACGTCTTCATTCTTTCACTCTTTCTATTTCTCTTGCTTCTGTGATTTAGATCTTGATCTTAGTATCGGTCCATTCGTGATTTTCAAAAATTATTAATAGTAAAACAGAGAATTTAACATAGAAATCCACATAGAATTTATTTTTAAAAAGGCCTCAGACGAAGTGAACAGAAACAGAATATTGTATATACACAAATAACCCCTGCATCTTTTTTAAAAATATGGCAGGAAGAAATTAGGATGTGGGTATTATTTGTGTCAAGGTTGGCACAGTGCTTCTGACATGCAGAAATCAGGAAGTTGGTAGTTTTCCGTCCACTCTCTTCCTACCAGAACCAAGAAGCGTGCTGGACAGCATGACAAATCACATGGTGTCAGTTTAAGTAGGAGAATATTCCCGTTGCAGATCATTCATAACTAAAAAAAAGCTCCACATTATTGAAGAGGCAGAAGAAACTGTGCAGGAAAAAAGTTTGATGTGGACAAGAGTTGCATACCTAATTGGAGGAAAAATAAAGGAAGATAATAAAAACCAGGGTGTGGAGGTGAAATGAATGAAAATGAAGTCAGCCTAATGAAGCTCTTGAGATATACAAGAGAGCTAAGATCTGACACTACCAGACAGTTGTACGACCAGAAGCTGTATATGCATCAGAAACACTGAGCTTGAGAAATTAAAAAACCTCAAAACGAGAACTCGAAGAACTAGAACAAAGGATAGGGAAAAAGAGGGTAGGACTTATTAAAAAGGAAGGAACATGGAAGCTCAGAAAAAAATGAAGAAATGCATAATAAAGTGGGCAAAGTAACTGACGTTGTCAGGAAAACGAGGCTCACTTTCTTCTATGTCTGACAGCAGACTGACGAAACAGATCCTAACACAAGTTTGGAATCTCAAAGGGAAACCCAGATGGCACCAAGGAGCGGCTGAGCGGGAGAACGGAACAAGATCCAGGATTGGAGGGAACCTGAAGATGAGGTCAAACTAGCGATATGACTTTCCTGTTCAGAGGACAGAAGAAATAGTCATATTAAGAAAATGAAGGACATGTGGGCAAAGATATGTAAACATGGTTGGAATCCTAAATAAACGTCCAGTGAAGTCGCAACAATGTTAAAAAGGAACGTTTATCTTGAACAGATAATCTAAAACAAAAGATAAAGATTTCCACCTATTCAACGTTAAAAAAATTACATATTTTTGATAAAACTAGTTTCAGTTCTTCTAGAGACCGTCATCAATCAAAATCAATGAAATTATGAATTTATGAAGCAAGTGTGTGTTGATGTTAAACACTCATCACAAGTTCTCAGTTTTCTTCCAATTTAAGGAACGCACTTCACAGAAGACCAGGTGAAACACTTGATGAATCTTCTTGAATTCAGTTCAGCCAACAATCTTATAAGCTGGTCTTTTTCTTTTAAATAACAGTCCCGTTCGTAACACTGATCAAGAGCCAATGTTGCAGTCAAACTTTGATACTGAAACACACCCTATAGAATATTTATTTATGTTATTTGAGCAGAGCATAGGTTCAACTGCTGTGACTATTCTTTGACTAATTGTTCCACTTTTGATGAACAAAGACAAAAATAGAAACCAAAACGTCATTGAAAGTAGCTTTCTGTACATACAGTGAGTGGCCAAAAGTCATGGAATGACACTGAATGTAATGCTAAAAATGAGTTACTCCTCTGCGAGCCCTCAAAACGGTGAGGCATCGCCTCTACAAGGTGTTGGAATCGTTCCCGAGGGATCTGGACCCACGCATCTTGCACTGTGTTGTATGTCCTCCGCTCTCTTCGCTCAGCGCCAGCCAGCTGCACGCACGCAAGCGTGGATCATTCGAGACTCGAAGCGCAGTCTTCAGTGCGCGTGTCTGTTACGTCGTGTGCAGTATATAAGGAGCTCCCTGTCTGTCACTCAAGAGGATTCTCCCCAGTGTCCTGCTCCAGAATACACTGAACGTCGAACACGGAGGCTACTCCTCTTAAAAATGTGTCTCGACCAGGTGGACGGAATTCTGGTAGTATGAGGTTTCACCTCAGGTCACTACTCCACTTTCCCGTTCCTTCATCCATGTCGAGCCCCAATGTTGTATGCCACACATCCCCAAGCTCACTCAAGCTCAGACACACACATTAGATTCTCTAATTGTGAACATAGCTTTCATTTAGTACAAGCTTATGAACTCAGACACTTCAAGTTAGAAGGAACTCTGTTAGCTAATCTATGCTAGTGCAAATGATAGTTTTCAACTATCACAAACTATATCTTTCCCACGAACTATCTTTTCAAGACAGCAGTGAGTGTAAATACATTCAGAGTGTACATAGTGTATAGAAACGGAAACTCTCTCAAGATTAATCATCTACTTTGCTTCAAGACAATTTTATGTTTTATTCCTGTACATACTGTAGAATTCTGTGTGAAGCAAATAAATAAGTTGTATTCTTGTACACCTTATCTTGTTTACAACACACTGCTACCTACAACTTGTCATGTGTAGTTGGTACAGGGTTCATGGAGCGTACACCAGCGACAGCATCCCATAAATCCTCGATTGGATTAAGATCGGGGAATCTGAAGGGCAAATCCAGGGTCGTAACTTCACTGGAGTGCTCCTCCAACCACCTGCATGCCACCACAGAGTGGTGACATGATGCAGTGTCCTGTTGAAACATGGCATCTCCATCAGGGTACTCTAGGGGCAAAAAGGGATGCAGACGGTCTGAAAGGATGTCTACATAATGTGTAACTATCACCGCTCCTTGCAGCTGGACAGTGGGGCCTAACTGCGACCATGAGAACGCCGCCCAGACGAGAACTGAGTCACCTCTCGCCTGGACACAACCTTGTTGAAACGCAGGATCCATAGCATCAAGGGGCATACGTCACACTCTCACCGCCCATCAGTTCGATACAACTGGAACCAGGATTCAAAGGACCATACAACATGTCACCACTGTTCCATGCTCCATTGCCAATGTTCGCGGGCCAATGCACGTCGTCGAGCTCTGTGTCAAGGTGTCAGCAAAAGGACACGAGTTGGTCGTCGGCTGGTGAAGCCTATGCGGTGCAGTTGCCTCCATACAGCCCTGGTAGAAATGGGTTCCTGACTTTCAACATTCAACAGGGCAATGATCTGACTCACAGTGGCCCATTGAGCGCCCAGTATGGTCCTGCGGAGGCGATGTAATGTCCGTTCGTTAAATACCTGTGGTCTTCCCGTGCAGCGGTTTATGCGGGTGGTCGGTTAACTCGCAACGTTTTGCCATCTTCACGACACTGGTGTCTGCTGCAGCTAGCTGTAAACACTCAGGAGTCATACACGGCACATTTTCTAATGGAACACCCCTTCCCGTGACTTTCGTATATTTCATAATACTAGACTAATGTGTTTTGAGCAGAGATGCCGCACTGCGGCTCTGCATTCGGGAGACATGCGAGTTTGATCTCCGCTGTCGGCTGTCCCGAGAATGATTTTCCGCGATTTCCCATTTTCGCCTCCAAGCAAATTGCAGAGACAGCTCCTATTTGTAGGCCAGAGCCGTTTCTTCGAAGCTACTTACCCAATTTCATTCACTATCAATCATTTCATCCTCATTAGCTCCTCAACTGAGGTGGACATCAGGAAAACCATCCGGCAGTATGAACACGCATTATAAATTCATCTCACCTCATCCCCTCCCCTTTCAGGAAATGGGAATAGCAGGCTATTTGCTTTACATCGCACCGACACAGATATGTCTTGTCTTATGGCGACGATGGGATAGGAAAGGCCTAGGATTGGGAAGGAAATGGCCGTGGCCTTCATTAAGGTACAGCCTCAGCATTTGCCTGGTGTGAAAATGGGAAACCACGGAAAACCATCTTCAGGGCTGCCGACAGTGGGGTTCGAACCCACTATCTCCCGATTACTGGATACTGGCCGCACTTAAGCGACTGCAGCTATTGAGCTTGGTGGGAATAACAGGTAGACATACAGAGGACTAATGTGTACTTAACCATTGTCAGATATATCATGGAGTGTCCCTACTGCCATTCTTCCAGCAAAAAACTGATGAAACGATATATATTTTGTCTTTAGACCACTTCAAAGTTGGGTTTCCACTCTTAAACAAGGTACGATTTTTAATTTTTTCCTCGCCTACGGCCATGGATTACCACCGCTCACATAGGGTTAAACGCAACTACAGTAAAACCTCATTGATTCGAAGTCACTGGGAAGCAAAAATCGGATTTCGAATTACGTGATTTCGAATTAACCCCAACACGTACTTTGGAAATGCCAACCCTTGTGGCGTCACAATATATTCTAAGACCCGTTACTGCATGCAGTTAACCTTGATTCACAGTTTAAAGCTCTCAAATGTCATGAAAAGAAAAAAAAAAAAAACTATTTCCAAAATGTGTCCAAGCTGCATTTACAGTATTCAAATAATGCACTTGATAACTCACCGGCAAACATAACCTCACACAATGAAATCAAAAGAAAGGAAACATGATTCAAAGACGAAGAGAAATCATACTGGCTCCCCTGTGCAAGTGCTTTATTCATTGGATTACTGTACTGTACGCATTTTAGATGCCTTGTGCTTCCACAGAAAGTACCCAATGCCCTTAAAACATCGTGGCTTATCAAACTTTCCTATGACGAGGGGAGAAAGTCTCTCGGTTCTGTCCACATTACAACAACAGTACAGTGACTATACTTGGACGATTTCCCACCATGGCACTTCTAAGACCCATTAATGCATGCAATCACCTTGATTCTCAGTTTAAACTTTTCAGAGGCTGTGAAAAACACTATTTCAGAAATGTATCCAACAAGGTGCATTTACATTATTCAAATAATGCACTTGTATAAAACAACGGCAAACATAACTTCACGCAACGAAAGGAAGAAAAACACGATTCAAAGACGAAGAAAAATAATGCTGGCTCCCCTGTGCAAATGCTTTATCTCTTGGATTAATGTACTGTTTGCATTTGTAGATGCGTTGTACTAGCAAGGAAAGTGCCCGACGTCCTTAAAACATCGTGGCTTTTCGAATTTTTCCTATGACGGGGGAAGGAAGTCTCTCACTTCCATGTGCACTACATAGCAACACAGTACGTTTCCCGGCTGGCAATTCTCTCCTTTAAAACCATAAGTCCGTTTGGCCTCAGCATTTTAAAAAATAAAACAAACAATACAATTTAATCGGCATTGACAATAATTTTTGGTGTGTACAAAGCTATGAGCCACGCTTTTTCACCAACTGTCGGCATCGCCAGTGTTTGCGGATTCTACCTCTCCACACACTGCCTGCTTGTGATATTGTGGCGTTCCTTAAAATGCCGAATAAAAAATAATTACGATTCCGCTCAAACATAGCAGATATGAAGCACACTGTAGACACGCCAAAGTAGGTGAAAGTGCGTGCGAAGTTACCCCTGCACATTCTGGAAGACGTGTTCTTTCATGACGCGGAGAAATTTTGAACTTAAATTACTCTGTGAAATACTATTTTTTTCAAAATGTAAAAGCAGTTTTGAATTAAAAGTCTGAATTTCAGTAACGGGACCGACATTGTTCTTCGAATTACAAATGATCCGTATTTCGAATAAAACAACATGCAAACCCGTACCTCATGTTTTGGGGAACGAGAACTGCTTCGAATTAGGCAAGATTTTGAATTAACCGATTTCGAATTATTGAGGTTCTACTGTATGTTTTAATGTAGGCCTTGTTCGTGACAGTAAATTATTTATTGATGAAATAATAAAAACTGCCACCAGGCAGGTTTATACGACATAATACAAACATCACATACCCAGTCAGGACGGGTTATCTCCAAGAAGCCTTCTGTCAGAGTCACTTTTGACGGAGGTATTATCGACTTATCTTCTCCCACCACTCGAGTCTTGTCGTGAAAGAAGGAGTTGAAGCCATCGATGACAACCAGCGTCTTGCACCTAGAAATATGAGAACACCAACCTTAGTAGGGATTGGTTACAATAAATCTCTGCTTATCCCTAGAACTGGCAACTGTCGAATATTTGACACTTTGGTCCCTGCTGTAGTGGTGCTGATGAACTTTCGATATGTTTGAATTTCTTCACTTAATTACCACAATTCGTTAACAGATGTCATGACACCCTGCTTTCTGCAATTTAAGAATCTCATAATTGACCCATATTGACTTTACAGGACAAAAATATGTAAATTAAAAGTCCACCCTAGTCAATACACAAATGTTATTTAGAAACACAATTAGTGATACATGTTCTGGCCCTTTTGGGCCTTCTTTAGTCTTTTCTAATTGACATTTGTGTATTGACTAAGGTGTACTTCTAATTTACATATTTCTGTATTCTCCCTTCTGTTGTTCTCAATATCCACAGTAGCCGTGAGTTCAGTTTTATTCGGAGATACAACCACTTTGGGTGTAATTTCATGGAAATAAATTAATGCAGTTTTCCATCCGTCTGTTTGAGTGCCATTCTGTTTGTAAACAAATCTTCACACACTCTGCTTTGCTGCACTATTTCATTTTATTTTGAAGTTTTCCGCTCGGTGAGAGTTATTTACTTTTGTATATATATATTTGATTGATTATATACACTTTTAGTACAGTGTGTGTCTAAATACGGCACCTTCGTTATGGATAATTAATGATGAAGTAATGCAAATTTTGTTGGAAGATGAAAGTGACAGAGATGACTTTGAGGTTAAGGACAATGAACTAACAGATTCCGAGTCGTACCAGCTGTACGCTGCCATACAGCAACGTAGTCTAAGGTTTACTATTTCCAACAATATACCTCTGAGAGAAATGAAACTTTCGCTAGAGCATTAAAAGTACGTTATTGACAATCTGTATATCTCAGTTTGTTGAATTACATTTTTTGAACTGACTGTACATTTCAGTTTTCTTATTCAAACAGCGTCACGTATCCTAACTTAACCGTACTGTGCGTATGATGAAAACACACTTACAGCGCCGGTAGAGAAATTATACCTTTCTCGCTATAAATTTTCATAATAGCCTTCCCGTAATTTAACCAGACGCGACAAAATACAAACTAACCTATGAAATCAATTAAGCACTCTGCCATATCTCGAGGTGTATCCCATTCTTACTTAATTGCAGTATTTAGCCTCAAAATTAAACGGTCGTTTAGTCACCCTTAATTTTAATGTCCATTTTTGGACACGTTATTTACGATTTTATTAAGAAAATATGTTCTCTTTCATTTCGAATTTACTTTACGGAACCAAATACACTAGAGACAATACGCGACACTTACGAATTTTGCCTTGCTAATATGGGAGACAATTCGACGGTGGCGCTCCTAGTGACTTGACCTGAAAAAATCGCGCTAAATTCAAATATCAATGGAAATGTATATACGGAAATGGATAAATAAATTACGTCTAGAAAGAAAGTGTTATTGAGATATTATCTTCGAAGTTGCTAAAGCAATTCTGGATAAATGAATGAAGAATTATTTAAAAGGTTATTATTCAAAGACTGAAATTAGACATATAAACAAGATGTGAAATAGACTGCTGTGAAATGGCTTGATCTTTCATTTATGCATTATTTTTTTTTAGCTTTAGCATTCCTGCCTGAACTCTTACGGTTGAATTTGTCTTTTTTCTCATTTAAAAACATTGTATCATCACATTAAGGCACTTGTCAATAAAAATATCGGCACATTCCTTACACATTTGATGCAATGAATTAACATTTAATAGCTGGACAATTTTCCTCTTAACATGAAGCCTACCAACAGAAAGAAAATCTATAAAATCCAGGCTTTAATCTGAGAAGAGGGATAAAAGAAAGAAAAGTATGAAAATGTTGTCGATAGTGATGCTTTGAGGAGTATTTACGTACAATTAGAGTAAAAATGTAACATACCCTTGGCTGTATAGTCGAGGATTTTTAAAAAGTCGCTGGCCTGGAAATGCTAGGGGCTTTGCATCGCACCGACACAGATAGGTCTTATGGCGACGATCGGATAGGAAAGGCCTAGGAGTTGGAAGGAAGCGGCCGTGGCCTTAATTAAGGTACAGCCCCAGCATTTGCCTGGTGTGAAAATGGGAAACCACGGAAAACCATTTTCAGGGCTGCCGATAGTGGGATTCGAACCTACTATCTCCCGGATGCAAGCTCACAGCCGCGCACCTCTACACGCACGGCCAACTCGCCCGGTGGCCTGGAAATGATCTGAACAGATCTTATAATTCTTATATAAGCGTTACGTCCATTCTTTCTTGTACACATTATCCAAATCACTTATGTGACATTTCAAAACCCACAGATCACACCTACAACAACACATCGGTATTGAAGGTTAACGGCTGCACTATACAATAAAATATGCGTATTACATTTTATGCCAGTTAAAATATGGGTCGAGCAGGTCAGAAGATTATGAAGTACTATAAAAATCTCTGTCACTGGAAAAATATATATGCAAACACAATATTACTTACATGTTCTTGTCACGAGGGAACTTGAAGAACGACCGTGCATTTTTCTCTACTTCGTAATTACTGCAGCCAAACACAGCACATACCTTTCCCCTCATGCTGAGAGGAGATATCAACTCACTGAAAATGCATAAATAGCACCAAAAACTTCACACAAAAATACACGTGCTCTTATGAGAGATTCAGTACTGTTCAGGTCTATCCGCTAGAGTGAGCTCCAGTAGCTGTCCCTTGATATCTCGCTCAGTGTCGTGTATTATCTCTACTGTATTTGACGGAACAGCTGTCGACGGATATTACTCATCGACTCCGACATCACCTTTGAATGTTGACGAGGGAAATCGCTAGTGCACATAGCGAGGAAACGATGCCGAAGGTAATCAATCGATCGCATGCAATATTATCGCTGGGGTGCATAAATATTGATAACGGAAAAAATCGTGCGCGCTTAATCTCTCGTAATAATGGATGCGCCAGTGATAGGGTTCTTGCTGTAACCGATGGACGATACAAAGGTTAATATAGGAATTTTGAAGGGACAGAAAAAAGTCATCTATATAACAGAGTTCTCGTTATATGCCGTACTCGCTATAGCGGACTTATACTGTAATTTTATTTCATACCTTGTGGATGTTTTCTATTTCACTTAGACAAGTAAAAGATACAACATTGTCAGTTCTAGGGTTAAGAATCCTAAATGAAAGACACATCACTGTCCTGGAATTGCCATGTGAAACAAATATATTGAAGAACTTAACATTTCATGAAGAACACTGTTATAATGCAGAAAGGCGTGTGGTTACTGCTTTTTTTTAAATTGTTTTTAATTTTACAACTTGCTTTACGTTACACCGACACAGATAGGTCTTATGATGACAATGGGGTAGGAAAGATCTAGGAGTGGGAAGGAGCGGCCGTGGCCTTAATTAAGGCAAAGCCCCAGCATTTGCCTGGTGTTAAAATGGGAAACCACAGAAAACCAACGACAGTGGGGTTCCAACCCACTATCTCCTGGATGCAAGCTCACAGCAGCGCGCCCCTAACCGCACAGCAAACTCACCCGGTGGTTATTGCTTTAAGGGTAAGCATTCTCAGGAGATTACTCGGAATGAAACATCTGGCACAGACTACAGATTGCCAACAAAGGTGCAGGAGGGAACTACCACAGCACAACGCAATAAATGAATGAATGAATGGTGTTCAGAAAAGCCAGCAAGGCAGCCATGGATGACACTATAATGTTAAAACAATAAACTATTTGAAATAGTAAAAAAAATTGAAATACCTGATCATCACCTTTCAAATGACCATGGCATGACCACCTTCAATAACCACCTTCTAGACAGAACGATGGCAACAATCAGGGCCATTCACGTCAAGAACTTACCTATGCTATCGCTCAGCACAGCGATGACATTATTAATGAGAAATAGGTATGCAGCACAATGTATACTTGGCACACCCTTGAAACCAGGAGGTGTGAGTCGGTGACAGGGAAGAAAATCTGTGTGTTCTTGGGGCTTGTAATGTTGATGGCGATTATGCAGAAACCCACCGTGAAGAGCTATTTCTCCTGGGATGGATTTTTAGAAGTCCTCTGCATTCTTTCAAACAATTACAAGAAACAGATTTGAACTAGTCTTGCAATATTTACATTTTGTTGACAATTCTATACGGGATATAAAAAGGTTTTTTAAGTTCAGCCTTTCCTGGAAATTATCCATGAACAAAAATATCTCTTACTTAGTTTGTAAAAATGTCTGAAATAAACAGGTAAAAACATGGAACTTATCCAAATTATATATATATATATATATATATATATTGCAGGTGGTTATGGACAACCCTGAACTGCTGTAGTCATATATATTACTTAAAAACATTGGTAAACAGTCCTAAAATTTTCATTATATTATGTTTTGTATATATAACAGCATGATTTTTTTTTTAAACTTGTTATGTCTGAACCTCTGTTGAGCTTCAATTTAAATACCACCTGGGAAGTGAGCAGTTAGGGATTCAACTGCCGGCTTGAGGGGTTAACATTGGCAAAAATACGAGCTGAATTTAAGCGTATTATTAAGCGGAAGAAAAGAAACTAACAAGCGGCGAGCGAACAGGAAAAGCCCACCAATGAATCTCGCAGTTCACCCTGCCGAGAAATGTGGCGTTTGGGAGGGTCCACTTATCTCGGGATCCTGCGACGAGTTCAAGTCCTTCTTGAATGGGGCCATACTCCGCAGAGGATGCCAGGCCCATAGAGACCACTGTGGCTTCCGGGAGGACCTCTCCTTAGAGTCAGGTTGCCCGAGAGTGCAGCCCCAAGTGGGTGGTAAACTCCATCTAAGGCTAAATATGACCATGAGACAGATAGCGAACAAGTACCGTGAGGGAAAGTTGAAAGGAAGTTTGAAGAGAGAATTCAAGAGTACACGAAACCGTTTGGGGGGTAAAGGTGAGAAATCTGAAAATACCTCAACCGGCGAGACTCAAGCCCTATCCGCACCTCTTCCCCTGCTTTGGCCAGATGGGTCCGTCCCTCTGCACGGAGAAATCACGTGTTAGGGTGGTAACGGGTTTCTACTTGGCCGGGTAGTGGTGGTAAGCTTGGTGGACCGCACTTCTCCCATCGTTGGATATCGCGACCAGTTGGGTGTCGGTCTAAGGCCGGGGTGTGTAGCCTGTTCGTTCACGGTGCAAGGCGTGTTTGTCGGACAAAACCCCAGTATTCCGGAAGATGGCTCGACGGTTGTAATTATAAATCTAACTCCCCAGCTACTTTCCACCAATATTCAGGCATGCTGTTTCACTTGGAGATGGGTGGCAATTGGAATAACTTATCAAGGGAGACGTTCAATAAATTTCCAATTTCTTTGCAATAATTTAAGAAAAGGTTAGGAAAACAACAGACAGGGAATCCACCACGTGGGCGACTGCCCTAAATGCAGATCAGTAGTGATTGATTTATGCTCAGACTATATAAGAAATGTAATATAGTGCAGTGCTGTAGAACTAGCTTTGGCAGGTGTAGTTCACTGCAGATTATGGTATAAAAGTTCACGTAAGGGAACATCGTTAGTTGCTATGATGACTAGTGGTAAAATTCAGAGTTATTGTAGATTAAGGAATTGCCAATACGTGTAGCTATTTCAAGTCTGGTGGAAAATAAGTAAGAGGATGTTCCCTCGGTTTCACGTAGACCTGTTCACAGCAGCTGTGCTTGCAGTGCACATGTTACAACCGTATATGCTACATGGCTTCCACCACAAAATATGTGCAAAGACAACCCAAGAGATAACTGTGTTTGTACACTGTGCAATGACGTGTGTGATCATTACCACCTCTTAAAGAAAACAAGCACTGACTGAGTACAACTAATTAGGACTTAATACACATTCCAGTGCTCCTCATCATTATTATTATTATAGGTGGTATGAATAGAAACAACCTGTAGTACACTGGAAGCCCGCTTAAAAACTGACCGATTCGCAGTGGATTCAGACTGAACGTGGTACAAAGTATGTACAAAAACATCAATCAATCATTTTTTTATTTTTTATTTTTTTTAAATCTTGCAACAAACTGCAAATGGGGATTCTGCATTACCAATTCTGCACTAAATAAAACTTGACTGGATGGGATTTTAGAGACTGCATATCTGTCCATTCACAGAAATAATGGGACTTGAACAATTGGCCAAGCTTTTGTGTACACAGGGAAAAGTTAACAAGGACCCTCCTCCGTCCCCCTCAACACATTAAACTTGTTTGTCTCTACCCATGCTAACAAAACAAGCGACCGTGTCAATTTTTAGCTTTTGTCAAACAATCTCCTAGTTAAGTCTTTTTCTGTTGGTGGTTTAACGTGTCGCACTAAAACACTGGAGGTCTTCAGTGACGCAAGGATGGGAAAGGGCTAGGACTGGGAAGGAAGTGGCCGTGTACTTAATTAAGGTGTAAAATGGTAAACCACAGAAAACCATCTTCAGGATTGCTGGTGGTGGGATTCGAATCAACCATCCATGGAATGCAAGCTCACAGCTAAGTGACTCTAACCGTACGGTCAACTCGCACACTTAGTTAAGTGTTCAGTTCGGTGAATGATAAATTGAACAGGATCGATCGTGTGAAGAAGCTTTTGCAACCCTTCCGTCCCTTGCTTTTTCTCCAATCTTCTGTCACCCTGCAGGTAAGTTTGAGCTATAGCGCAGAGTAAAGCACGTTCCCCAACAGCCGTGTCAATCGACCCTATTTTAATAGCTGGATGTAGAAATGTAATAAAGGTTAAAGGATGGCACTGCAGGTCTCAGACAAGGTGGCTGCTTTTCAATGTGGCTCTAGATTACATCATGAAAATTTGGCAACAAAAAAAAAAAAAAAAACTAAAATCAAAATTGGAGCAAAACCCTCAATAAGGACAAATTGCCTAGGGTTCGCAAATGATTTAGCTTTCTTAGCCCTTGACATGGAAGAAATCCGTGCCAATGAAACCCCTTGACATAAACAAAGGCATCATAAATTATAAAAAATTGATATAGTCCTACAATTTAAATACCTTGGAGAAATCATTACGCACAACTTAAGCGAGAAAGCAACATGGTAAATACAACCAACAAAATGAAAAAAGCACAATTTCTAACCTGGTCAACTTATAACAAAAAATGCTTGTCAAAAGACACTAGGATCCAACACTGCAAAACTGTAACTTTGCCTAAAGCCACTTACACTTGCGAAACCTTGTTCCAAATCAGAAATGAAAGAAGACATGATCAGCTCCTCAAAACTGAAAGAAGAATTATAAGAACTTGCATAAATAAAAAGTACCAGGTTGAAAGAGTCTGGAGAATACTCCCCAGTGAAACTGTCTATCGAGAAACTGGCCCAGTTACCAGCACGATGAAGAAGAAAAGAATCTCTTATTTCTTTCACATCTTACGATTACCAGAAGACAGGATTTTACGAGAACTAGTGATGACATATCTGGGAAAGAAGACAGGAGGGCATTGGATAAAAGAAATTCAAGAGGATCTCAACACAGTTGGACTAGAAATTACAGATGCAGAGAACAAGTATAAAATTACCACCCTTCTTAAGAATCATAAATTTCCAACTGAAATGATACACAGAAGGCCTGTAGAGATTTTGGACGAATTAAGAACAGTGCGATCAGAACGAATGGCGGTCCAAAGTGGATGATGATGATGATAATAATAATAATAATAATAATAATAATAATAATAATAATACAGGTTTACCATCAGATATCAAGATAAACAAGGAAGTTAACAATGTGGTGGATAGTTTCTGTCTGGTGGATCAACTATCAGTCCTAACTGCTCTAGTGGTCCAGAAATTCAACAAAGAGTAGCACTTGGCAAGACAGCATTCAACATACATACATACATTGTCATTATAGACTGTTATGCCTTAAAGCGTTCAGTCTGCAAGCCTCTGTAAATTTACTAAACATCACCACAATCCTCTATTTGCAGCTAGTGCTGTGGCCTCATTTAGTTCTATACCTCTCATCTATAAATCGTTAGATATTGAGTATAACTATCGTTGCCTTCGTCTCCCTCACTTCTCTTACCCTCCATAACACAGTCCATTATTCTCCTAGGTAACCTATCCTCCTCCATTTCTCTGACATGACCCCACAACCAAAGCCGGTTTATGCATACAGCTTCATCCGTCGAGTTCATTCCTAACTTAGCCTTTATCTCCTCATCCCGCGTACACAATTGCTATTGTTTCCATCTGTTTGTACCAGCAATGATTCTTGTTACTTTCACGTCTATTTCTTCTAACTTATAAGATATCTTGAGTCCACCCAGCTTTCACTCCCGTAAAGCAAAGTTGGTCTGAAAACAGACCGATGTAAAGATAGTTTTTCCGGGAGCTGACTTCCTTCTTACAGAATACTGTTGATCGCAACTGCGAGCTCACTGCATTAGCTTTACTACACCTTGATTCAATCTCACTTACTATATTACCATCCTGGGAGAACACACAACTTAAATACATGAAATTATCTACCTGTTGCAGCTTTGTATCATCAATCTGACATTCAATTCTGTTGAATTTCTTTCCTACTGACATCAATTTAGTCTTAAAAAGTTAATTTTCATATCATAGACATTGCACCTATTTTAAAGTTCCGAGATATTAGACTGCAGGCTTTCGGCACAACCTGCCATTAAGAACAAGTCGTCAGCATAGGCCAAACTGCTTACTACCCACCCAACTGAATCCCTCTCTGCCACTTTATACCTTTCAGCAGATGATCCATGTAAACTACGAACAGCAAAGGTGAAAGATTACAGCCTTGTCTAACCCCTGTAAGTACCCTGAACCAAGAACTCATTCTACCATCAATTCTCACTGAAGCCCAATTGTCAACATAAATGCCTTTGATTGATTTTAATAATCTACCTTTAATTTCATAGCTCCTGAATATGGCGAACATCTTTTCCCTCGGTACCCTGTCATATGCTTTCTCCAGATCTACGAAACATAAACACAGCTGTCTATTCCTCTTGTAGCATTTTTCAATTACCTGGCGCATACTGAAAATCTGATCCTGACAGCCCCTTTGTGGTCTGAAACCACACTGGTTTTCATCCAACTTCTTCTCATCCACTGACCGCACCCTCCCTTCCATGATAGCAGTGAATACCTTGTCTGGTATACTAATCAATGAGATACCTCGATAGTTGATATTTAGAAATTTCATGATCCGTATTGAAGTGGGATTACAATAATTGAAATTAATTAATAGGGGTCCTCCTATTCAATACACAGACATTTATTAATGTAAATCAATCACATGTCGTTCAGATGAGTTACTAGTTTCAGCACTAAACTTGTGCCATCATCAGCCAAGGAGTCAAATCAGGCAAACACTATAACTAGAAACAACGATAAAACACACTATAACACCTACAAAGATGAATATTAAATAAAATATGGTGATATTGCACTTCAGTATAAAATACTTTTAAAATGATGATGACTCCGTTGTTTTGTACACATGGTGGTTTGTCCAGCTTGTATATGTCTTTAGTTCTTTGATCTTGTTGAAATTACGTTGCCGAGTTTAAAGTCGTGTGAAGTTAACACTTTGTTTGATCTGTGGTTTGGTTCCGAAAATAAACATGCATATGATGGACTTGGTTAGATCCAAAGAATTAATTCTCACTTCAGTATGGGGTTTTTGGAACCTGGAGAAGAAATTAAAAGCCGAATTAGGCAAAAGATAGAAAGGAAAAAAATATATATATATATATCAAAATGACGAGAAACGACTACAAACGAACTCACCTTCAGCAGCCTGTTTGATCAGCGGATGGAGCTGGACTGATGGATGGAATCATGAGGTTAAGGGCCATGGTGGAGGGGAGGAGAGGGGTAGAGGCGGAGCAACTGGCAGAGAGCTAAGGTGGAGCAGAGGGATGTGGTAGTGGGGGTAACTGATGAGGATATATATTACATATGGTTTTAAATATCGAGTTGTTTTTAGGCGGTCTAATATTTTTTAACCATTTAATTAAGAGATCAAAAAGAATATTAGATTTCTCGGAAATTTCATTTAAATTATAGGTAGGGTTGAAATACTGATCGCAATGAATGAAACAATTTTCGACAATATTCATAATCGGCCCTTTGTTTGCTATTTGAAGTATCTCAAAGTCATGTTCTATGTCAGCGAACTTATGATTAGCATCGTGAATGTGTTGGCCTACAGCAGAAAACTTGTTGTATCTTACTGCGTTGACGTGCTCTGAATATCTAGGAGTGAAGCTGCATCATGTTTGTCTCACATTAGAGGCGCTGTAGTCAATACACTTGAATTTATAGATTCCAGATTTAGAAAATCTGTTAGAGGTATTGACAGATGCTGAATTGTGTATAATTTCTGAAGTCCTGTTATTAGTTCTGAAGAAAATTTTTACGTTATGTTTCTGAAAGAGATTGGTGTTTGATGGACATCGTCATTGAATGTAAAATTAGATGAAATGGTAGTTTTAAGTTTTTCTTTTGTGAGAGTAGTGTTAGGCCGGAATCTGTATTTATTGATTATCTGTTCTATAAATGATCTGTTGTAACCGTTAAATTTGGCGATTGCACTTATAGTGTTGAGTTCGTTATTGAGGTCTTTCTTAGTCATAGGTATCGTGAATGCACGATGAACCATGCTATTGTACGCTGCACGTTTGTGTGTTTGAGGGTGTATGGAATCTTGGCAAATAGTATTGGCAGTTTGTGTCTGTTTTCTGAAGATTCTATATGAGAGAGCAAAAGGGTTTCTGAGAATAGTTAAATCCAGAAAATTAATTACTTTATTATTTTTGGACTCAAGTGTAAATTTGATGTGGGGGTCAATGCAGGGTAGAGGTCGCATTCTTGATTTCTTCATTCATTATAACAAATGTGTCGTCGACATACCTGGCCCACACGAGGATGTTTGTCCGCTAGAACTCCCGTGGCGTCCATTTTGTTGATAAATGGTTTCATCAAACCTAAAGAAATTATTGTTGATGACCAGTTTCAGAAGGGAAATAAAATTTTGTATTTCTAATTTGCTGAGAGAACTCTGTTTGTTTAAGTTATTTTCAATAATGGAGGAGAGTTTGGTTATGGGTATGCTTGGATACATATTCACTATGTTGATAGAATGAAGGGTATAGTTGGGCTGCACATTAAATGACTTAATTTTTTTAATTCGTTCGGTGGTGTTTTTGCTGGATTTTTTTAGAGAGAAATTGATAGTTTTTAGTTAAAAAACGTTGAATAAATTGAGAAACTTTATATAGAGGGCTGGGTTTGTAGTTAATAATGGGCCGGATTGGAATGTTAACTTTATGTATTTTAGGGAGGGCTTTAACTGTGGGTAAGCCTGGGTTCATATTTAATAGTTTAGATTTTTCTTGATCCGTAAAATGAAAGGATATATTCTTTAATGTTTGTTTTAATTGTCGCTGTATTTTCTGTGTAGGAACTTTATTGATTATTGTAAACGTACTATTGTTAAAAAATTATTTGGACTTTGATACGTAATTAGTTTTGTCCATGATAACTGTATCCGCTTTTGTGATAATTAGATCGTTATTTTTAATTTTCTTTTTTGAGTTCTGCGATTTGTTTATGTTCAGAGGTAAAACTATTGACATTAGAATTGTTAGCGGGGGGGGTGTGTCTTTATTTACGTTATTAGAATTGAACATCTTATCTAATTTTCTTTTCACTTCAAATCTAATTTCATCTTGATCTTCTAGCGGCATTTTATTGATCGTAGCTTCCGACTCAATAACCAAGTTAATGGCGGTGTTTATTTTATTCATATTGGGCCAATTATGCTTTGGGCCTTTTGCTAAGATGGTGGTTTCTTCCTTGGTTAAAATTACATTCGAAAGATTGACTACCGGAAGCTGGAAATTCTCAATTAAATTTCTTTGTAAACTGGTCTCTTTGGGCTGATTTTTTGATGCAGTTCTTTTCATTTTTAATGCAGCTAATTTTTTCTCTAAAGTAAGGTGATTTTGTGAGAGTATATCAAAAAGTTTATTATTAATCTGATTTAGAAATAAATTCCATTGAATGCTAGGAAGCAGACTGGCTGCTTCAAGGTAAGTCTCGTAAAGTTCATTATTTAAAAACGATTCTTTCTTATATAAAGAAACAAAGTTCGTTTTTCAACTGAAGTTTGTTCGTTTTTCGTTGTGTCTGGACTTGGTTAGACCCAAAGAATTAATTCTCACTGGAGGCGTCAAGTACACTTTGTAATCTCCTATCTCTTCCTCATTATCTCCCCTTACCCGAAAAGCACTTACTCCTAGCACATCCAGATGCATCCTCTTTGCTGACTCAGCCAGTTCTACTTTCTTCCATAAGCCCCATTAATATTGATAGCTCCCCTTCAAATTCCATTTCACTCCCCAAGTTGTTTGCAAGGAGTCCCGCGCCTGTCAAATGGGAGTGGGACTCCATTACTCCCTTAGGTCCGAGGCTTGCTTAAAATACTCTGAGATTGGTAAATTCATGAAGCAAGATGCTACCCTACTTGCACATAGTCCAAGTGAGGATCTCTCCTCTAACGAGTTAGGGACCACCGGTGGATTGTATAGTCCTAGCTTTCTGAGCACAAAGAGGGCCATGACTCAGAATATGTCCGAGATGCCCACTCCTATTCCATAGCAACTGGTATCCCGACTCTCAGGACGACTTACTAGGTCACTCGGCCGTTGCCCATGGTTCACGAACTAGGACGTGACTACAGTAACCCACACCATGATTGATAAAATCTCTGCACGCTCAGCTGTGTCTCTCAGAATGGCTGAGGCATCTGCACAATAAAAAGAGAAGAGGGAAAGTACAATGACACATTTGACCTATGGTGCCCAGACGGTCAAGTGGATCATTCCCCGAGGTATTTATCAAAACATTACACACAGCTGTCATACTTCAGACACATCAGAAAATGGTTCGATTACTTGGAAAAGTGGAGGGGACTTGGAGATGAGAGCAGCCGCGACAGAGATGGTATGACGAATTAAATAAATGTTCCATTCGTGGACAGCTGCCTCTTTAGCAGAATGTAGAAAAAAAATATTAAATCAATAAATAATAGACACAATCCACAAAAAACAGACACAGGTTGACCAAAAAGATCTTTCCTTTTTCTTTTTTATTCATTCAACATCATTTCCAGCTTCCCAGGTGTGGTGTATAAGCGCTCATCACTTCTTCCTGTCCAAGTGAAGCCTCTGTTCCTCTATATCCGCCCACTTGACATTCCTCTTGCTGACCTCCAATTTCACTGCATCTAACCATCAATTCTTTGGCCTTATTTTAAAATTTAAAACCCAACAACATGATGCCATGGTTTATAAACACCAAAGAAGACCTCCAAATGCTACAAATCGAACCTGAAGGCGCCTCTGACAGATATCTATTACGAAAAAAAAAGATCGTGACCAACAGGCTAAACCAAGATGAACAACCAAAAAGAAGACAAGGTGTCTTTTGGACAGAGGAACCTAAGCACGCCTGATCACAAAGAATGCAAAGAAGGAGGAGATTCTTGGTTCAAACGAAAGAAAAGTTCACTGTCAAATGTAACAAGACTTAATGTGGTACTCAATGGCCCCAGCAAATAAATAATAAAAAAATAATATTAATAATAATTAGCAGAACAATCATTATAAAAAGCACCAGGTAGATGGACAATGGAGATTGTTGCCTAATGCAGTGGTATACTGGGAAAGCGAGTCAATAATAGACACAATGAGAAAAGGTAGAATTGCCTTTTTCTGTCACATATCAAGACAGTAGATTTGTCTCCTCATCCTGAGGTGGTACAACTCTATTTCAGGTTCACCCCCAATGGACGTGAGCTGCATGTATCATTTCAACCATATATCTGCCCTCCTGCCATTCTTAAATTTCTGGCAGTACCGGGAATCAAACCCGGGCCCCTGAGGACGGCAGCTACGGAGGTGGACATATAGATGTAACCAGGTTATTGAAACAACTACTTTTAGAAAAGTAAAACGAAACATAATTGGTTCAAAGAAGTCCAAGAAGATTCAGAAGAGTTGAATATTACAATACAACAAATAGAAAGAAAAGGATTCTGAAGAACAAACATATAAGGCATTAACTAAAAACTCTGAAATGAAAACAATATGTCATATCTGATGGTGAAAGGGCAGCCAGGTTAGAAAGAATGAAGAGGTTTTGGGACAGGAGGGAGATGATGAAAGCTAAATTCCCACTTAATTATTCTAAGACTTAGAGGTATATGGTTTGATTTAAGTCCTTCAAAGTGGGCATAAAATATATAAATAATAATAACAATAATACCAAGCAACTAGCCGTGCAGTTTGGGACACATAACTATCAGCTTGCATTCGGGAGATAGTGGGTTTGAATCCCAATGTCTGCAGCATTTTCACACCAGCCAAATGCTAGGACTGTACCTTAATTAAGGCTATGGTCGTTTCTTTCCCACTCCTAGCCCTTTTCTATCCCACCGTTGCCAAAAGCTTCATCTGTAATGGTGTGACATAAAGCAAATTGTAAATAATAATAATAATAATAATAATAATAATAATAATAATAATAATAATAATAATAATAATAATAATAATAATAATAATCATAATAATACATACATTATCATTATAGACTGTTATGCCTTTCAGCGTTCAGTCTGCAAGCCTCTGTGAATTTACTAAACGTCGCCACAATCCTCGATTCGCAACTAGTGTTGTGGCCTCATTTAGTTCTATACCTCTTGTCTTCAATAATAATAATAATAATAATAATAATAATAATAATAATAATAATAATAATAATAATACATACATTATCATTATAGACTGTTATGCCTTTCAGCGTTCAGTCTGCAAGCCTCTGTGAATTTACTAAACGTCGCCACAATCCTCGATTCGCAACTAGTGTTGTGGCCTCATTTAGTTCTATACCTCTTGTCTTCAAATCGTTAGACACCGAATCTAACCATCGTCGTCTTGGTCTCCCTCTACTTCTCTTACCCTCCATAGCAGAGTCCATTATTCTCCTAGGTAACCTATCCTTCTCCATTCGCCTCACATGACCCCACCACCGAAGCCGGTTTATGCGTACAGATTCATCCATTGAGTTCATTCCTAAATTAGCCTTTATCTCCTCATTCCGAGTACCCTCCTGCCATTGTTCCCACATGTTTGTACCAGCAATCATTCTCGCTACTTTCATGTCTGTTACTTCTAACTTATGAATAAGATATCCTGAGTCCACCCAGCTTTCGCTCCCGTAAAGCAAAGTTGGTCTGAAAACAGACCGATGTAAAGATAGTTTCGTCTGGGAGCTGACTTCCTTCATGGTTCATGTTTGTGGGTTACTGTAGTCACGTCCTAGTTCGTGAACCATGGGCAACGGCTGAGTGGCCTAGTAAGTGGTCCTGAGAGTCGGGATACCAGTTGCTATGGAATGGGAGTGGGCATCTCGGACATATTCTGAGTTGTGGCCTCCTTGTGCTCAGGCGGCTAGGACTATACAATTCACCGGTGGTCCATAACCCGTTAGAGGAGAGATCCTCACTTGGACTATATGCAAGTAGGGTAGCATCCTGCTTCATGAATTTACCGAGCTCAGAACATTTTAAGCAAGCCTCGGACCTATGGGAGTAATGGAGTCCCACTCCCATTTGACAGGTGAGAGACTCCTTGGAAACAACTTGAAGAAACATAATAATAATAATAATAATAATAATAATAATAATAATAATAATAATAATAATAATAATAATAATAATAATAATAAAAACACGTCAACTCAAAATAATATTTAAATAATGTTTCAAAAACTCATTATGAGCTGTATCTCTATGGTAAACCTTATTCAAGGGCAGCTATCTTTTATGGGTTCTCTCTTTATCGCTATCAGTTTTACGTCGCACAAACTCAGACAGGTCTTTTGGCAACAGTGAAACAGGACTGGGAAGGAAGCAACCATGGACTTAATTAAGCTACAACCCCAGCATCTGCCTGAAATGAAAATGGGAAAAATAACAAAAACCAATCTTCAAGGCTGCCGACAGTGGGGAAGCTAACAGCTCCACGGTCTGAACAGCATAGTAAACTTGCTTGGTTGAGAAATACAATGAACCTGGAAGGTTTCAAAGTCTTTGTGGGAAGTAGGAACCCTTAGTTTCATCCAATGGAGGTAGCCTACCTGCCAGCAGTAGAGAGACCCTTCAGCTCCCTACACAGCGCTACGATGATACTCGATGCATACTTGACACGGCTGATCCCCAGCTCTACAAGCTCCAGGAGGGGAGCTCCTTCAGGTGTCGACTCGCGCTTGCTCCATGTGTACTCTTTGGAAACCCGAAGCTGAAACCGGAACAAACATCACAGTAATGTCTCTCGTGGGGACAAAGTCACATACTCAACGTACAAAATTTTGAAACCACATCTGCAGAGCGAAGACTGAGAATAAACTGTGCAGTGAAGGAAGATGACGGCGATGGCAAGAGGAAAGTACAGATGCTATTTGTTAAATAACTGATTTGATGCCAGGCTGCAGTGTAGTGGTTGCACTAAGAATGCCAAGAAAGTTTTAATGAAAATGCATACACTAAGGAAAAATATTCTCCTACTCACATTTCTGGAGGTGAATCCCTGTTCTTTGTTTTGTCCTATAACACACAGTGCTTAGAGAACATGCGGGTGTGACTATAATTGCAATAGTTTCATTTTCTTCGTTTAAAAATGTACAACTTTTTTATTAAATTTCAAAAGACCTAATTTTTACATTTATAGTGTTTTTTTTATCATGGGTATAATAACTCTACGAGAATATTCAGTTAATTTTGAATACGAAACTGAGGTTTTACACAATTCCTGATAGTACTTTTGAGAATTACAAATTTTTACCAAATTATGCATGCGCAAGTTAAAAACACAATAACCTCTTCTTTACTTTGAACATTTGTCAGTCAATAAATTACCTCTAATGAATCACTTAATGTTAAAAAATTGCGTTGTTTAATCATCTTTCATATACTTATCCATCTTTACACTGTTGGAAGTAATTAAACAGACATATTGATAAGCGAGATAACAAGCAACACGAAGTGGCAGAGTGCAGGCCTAGCACACACAAAACTTACAATGCATCAAAAGAAAGCTTTTGTAAAACTTAAATTATATCGATATAGCATGTTATTGATATTTCCAGAGAGTAAAAGCTTCAATCTTTCTGGCGGTATTACTTACGCTGCCATCGTGCAGCAAGAATTGAAGATACAGGTGAAATAAAAATGTGGCCAGGCACTATAAGATTTAAGGGCCAGTTGTCCATATCTTTTAAAATCCCACAAATTCATTCCTTTGCACAAGCGCACTCACTCTGGTATCCCTTGCACACCAACACATGCTTGTTGGGACACTGATATTGTATTCTTGCTTCACAGTGTCCAGTGGACTCATTAAGATGATCAAGCAGCTCGCTGCATGCGAGATACGGTCAGTTATCCGGTTCTCATCAGCAAGGAATTCACCACCAACAGAGATTCATCGCAGTGTTCTGTGAAGTGTGTAGCCTCAATGCAATGAGTGATAGAAAAGTAGGTAAGTGGGTAAAAGAAAAGTTGGGAGAATGATCATGACGACGCATGCTCCGGTTGGCCATCTCAGATCTCCGACGATTTTAAGCGTGAGGTTGGCACCGACTGTTCACAATATCCTCTCAGCCACTTCACTTTCACACACTTCAAGGTCAATTCTCTACAAAACACCCTGTGGGTGGGGGTGGTACAATAACACCCACAGTATCCCTTACCTGTCGTAAGAGGCTATTATAAAGGCCCTAGGGGCTCTTAACTTGGGAGTGTGGAGTAGTGACCATGGACCCCTCAGCTGAGTCCTGGAATTGCTTTCCCTTACTTGCGCCAGGCTCCTCCCTTTCATCAATCTTATCTGACCTTCCTTGGTCAACTCTTGTTCCTTTCTGAGCCTGACGATATCCAAGCATTCAAGGCCTAGGGAGTCTTATTTTCACACCCTTCATCGCACTTGTCTTTCTTTGGCCGATACCTTCATTTTTTTCAAAGTTTTGGATCCCTTCTATTTTTTCTCTCTGATTAGTGTTATGTAGAGGATGGTTGCCCAGTTGTTCTTCTTCTTCATTTTGCCTCATGACTTAGGCGTCGTGACTATCATAATATTCAGCCCTCTAGCCGATGAACCATACTCCGCCATTCTTCCCTACCTAAAGCTTTCAATGTGGTTACTCTGAGAGAACACTGTAGGGGGCCGTTCACCACGTCAATCCATCGCGTTGGTATTCGTCCTCGTTGCCTGGTTCCCTGGACTTTGCCCTCAACAATCAGCTTTTGAAGACTACCATCTCGGCGCATTGTACGTCCAAAGTAGTGTACAATCCGCTGAGAGACCTTACACGATAGACAAACTTTTATCTGAAGTTGGTTCAGGATTGATGTGTTCGTGCGATGAGCTGTCCAAGGAATCCTTAACATTTTCCTCCAGCACCACATTTCAAAGCTTTCTATCCGTTCACGATCACGTTTGAGGACGGTCCACGTCTCTGCACCATACAAGAAGACTGAGAAGACTAGAGATTCAACGAGCCTCTTTTTTGTCTTAATGGTGACGTCGTTATCTTTCCAGATCTTCCGCAGACGGATCATTGCTACCTTTGCTATTTCAATTCTTCGCTTTATTTCATCTTTGGAAGCACCAGAATTGGATAGTAAGGAGCCTCCAATCTGTTTGATATGTTGTTGTACTTTCACCACGACCATCTCTACAAAACTGTGTCAGAAAGTTGTGCAACCATTGGATTATGAAGATGGTGACCAAGGAATACAAAATGTAGAGATGTCCCACTGCTTTAATATTTTTGACCGGGTACCAAGTGTGTCTCTTGACAGTGATCATAGGCTCCTTGTTAGTTGTTTCAGGTTTAAAAAGTTGAAGGAAATACGAACCATCCACAACAAGAAATTAAAGGTATGGCAATTGAAGGATAAAAAGAAGGCCACAGAATATCAAGAAAAAATCCAGCAGCGAATACCAAGAACAGACACTGGAACAGTAGAAGAAGAATGGAAAAATATCAAGGAATGCTTGGTCAAGACAACAGAGGCGACATGTGGAAGAACAAATGGCAAAAGGAAATGGAAAGAGACCCCATGGTGGAATGATAAAACAAGAGACACAGTCCTTAAAAAGAACAATGCCTACAGAAAATACTTCAAAAGTCGAACAGACAAGGACAAAGAACTCTATAAGTTGGCGAAAAAAGAATCTAAGCAGGTTGTCAGAGCAGAATGAGAAAAATGGTTGAAGGAATGGAGTGATAAACTAAATGAAGATGTAGATGGCAACAGAAAAATGTATGGAATGAAGAAGAATAGGAGGAGAGACAAAGAGACTAATTATCTGACTAGTAATAGTGGGTATCTCATTACATATGACAGAGAGATCAAAGAAGAATGGAAGAATTATTTTGATAAGCTGTTAAATGTGAATGATATCACAAACATTCCATTAGCTAGATTAGTTAATGACAGAAGGATAGAAGACACTATAACAGATCTAACATGGAATGATATATAGAATACAGGAAAATCTCCAGGCATTGATGAAGCCTTTATAACACAGTACAAAGTGACGAGGCAGAAAACTAGAAGTCAAATAAAGAAGAAGCACACTTCAGCAAAAAACATTTATTCAGGATCACTACACAAAAAGTTTTTAGTTTTTTAAACAAGTGATTTTATCAAGTCTTCGGGGCCAAAATGATACCAAAGACATTTTAGCTCATAGATAGTATTTTTCATTTATTTTAAGTTTAACGTCCTTGTAACACCCCCCTCCAACCCATACGTCCTTTACTAACATTAGTTTTTTAAAGTTAACAAAGATTTACCTATGTGATTGTTTAATGCTGTTTTATCTAAGCTTTTGTGTATACAGCTGATGATGATCGCAAAGCGATCGAAACATGTCCTGTTATACTTAATGTTTTTATAAGTAGCCAAAGTCTAAATAAAAGAAAGGTATCAATTAGGTAGAAATATTTTTCTTATATTGATTAGATTACATTATCAATACGGCAATGAAGTGGATAGTTTCTAATACCTACAATGAAACCTAAAAGTGCCGTTGAAATGCAAGCAAGCAATTTATCTGACTTATAACATGCCAATTTTGACATATGGGAGTGAGACCTGGACCATGAGGAAAAAGGATGAAGCAAGAATTCAGGCAGCTGAAATGAGATACATCCGAGCGATGGTTGCCAAAACAAGACGAGATAAAATTTGTAATGGACATGGCTCAGGTTGGCAGAATGCAGAATAACATAAGTCTGCGCAGACTCAAATGGTACGGTCACATCCGAAGGATGGATCCTGATCACATACCCAGAAAAATGTATGATCTGCAGTTAAAATATTCAAGACCAAGAGGGCGGCCAAGAATGCGATATACAGACATGGTGAAAAACGGCATTCAGCAATGAGTACACGTAGTCCTACAGTTAGAGAAATTACATTTGCATCAATCGGTGTAGTTTTCTTTTACAGTTATTTAATAAATTCAATGCACTGTATCAAATTTTAGCTATGTATATAACTGTCAAATAGACTACAACACAGAGAAAAGTTTGTACGTACAGTGAATAAGTTTTCTGAACCAAACACCTCATGGGCGGAAGGTTTGCAAGCCTTAAACATTCTTTGTGAAATTTGCAGACAGGAGCTAGCAATACAACGTTGCTGAAGTTATGAATCTTCATAGTATACATAATATTGTAATAATTGAAAAGTTATTTGCCTTACGTCTCACCAACTACTTTAACAGTGTTCGGAGACACTCGGGTGCTGAAATTTTTCTCCTGCACAAGTTCCTTTACGTGCCAGTAAATCTACCAACACGTGGCTGACGTATTTGAGCACCTTCAAATATCGCCGGACTAAGCCAGGATCGAACCTGCCAAGTTAGGCCACTCAGCCCGGTACACAAAATAACTTTTGTCAAAAAAAAAGTCCAAGATATAATTAAACATCTCTACAATGTTTAAAAGGGCTCAAAAGAAAATTTAACTTCTCCCATTAGTGGCAGATACCAGTCCGACATGTTCCATGCCCTCTACATCATCACATACCTATTCTATGCCTATAGACAGTGGTTCAGATTGAACTGTACAAACTTCTTGGTATTTAACCATTTTTATTTGATTAATTTGTTCTTGTTTCTTAAGGCTATGGTGCTTTTTTATTTCATAATAGGCCTACAGAAATGATTTATACTGAACATTGCTATTAATAAATAGCAATTATTTGCTATTGAATGTTAAAACTGTAGTTTTTATTTACATCCCATTATTTAAACCAGGTTCTTAAAAATGACCTTGATAATCTGGCATATCTGATAATCCAGCATTGGCACATCCCTAAGCATTCACTTCCTAACAGGAGTGCTTTGCTATCTGGAGCAAATGGATTCGTTTAAGCCTAAAAGAACATGGATGCTACAGCAACACCACACAATTGGCTGACTGCCAGATTTCCCCAGCCTTGAACTCTGTTCCCTGACTCCACAAGGAAACAAATCCAGTACCCTTGTGAACACAGACGAACACCACTTTCACCAGTAGCATCAACAAGAAGTCTACCCCCATACAAGATATCACCTACCAGCTTCAATGCAGACATTGTCCACCAACGAACACTGGCTTTATAGCGTTCATACAGTATTTTACAAGATCGACTCATCAGTGGAGGTGTGTACATTTGTATAACGAACAAACAATCAAACTTACTTTTGATTTTATGGATACAAATTTATGTTTTACAACATTAGACCTACAGTGAGTTTCTCTCATTGCTTGGCCGGCAGGCGCGTCCAGCTTATCTGCCTCCTGTTGCTCTGCAGCATAGCAACAAAAACAACACTTCGCTCACTTTATCTGTGCATCACATAACAATTAAAATTAAGAATATTAGTAATTAAGAATTAAGAAAATAAGCTCGTACCGTATGACAGGAGACGTTGAAAATGTTTCAATTTTAACATTTTTGCACCCCGCCATGATTACCTAACGAATTCCCTGCAGGACTCTGTTTTCATATAATTACCCCTCATAAATACCCTTTCCTCTACCGTGTAGTGATGTGGAGGCATTATAAGATTTATACCCCGAAGTAACACTTCACAACTCGAGAACAGTTGAACAGACAGATCAACACTTAATGCATGGACCTGAACTGCGAAGTGCGCTGTGTAACGGGAAGTGATGAGTAAACGGGAGACAGATAAGCTGCTCAACTGATGAGAGAAACTCACATAATCCTAAAACCTCCCTCATTATTCATAGCTTGTCTAATTCATGAATCTAAACTATAAATACAATATGAGATGTGCAGGGACCAGAGCAAAAGTGCCTACTGACACATTGGTGACTATTTTCTATACCATTTAATTGTTGATTTGCACTCATTGTTCTTAATGCTGATGATGGGATGTCTAATGAATCAGAGTTGTTGAGTTTTCAATTGGTGACAAACCCCGAGAATTCTTGTAGTTTCTCAACGACCGTAAATGACGGGCTACGAGAATTCTCGTCTTCGTGGACCTTGTGTTTCCTTCATCGCTGCTACAATCTGGTGGCAAAATTATAAGCTTTAAATGGTGTAGTAATGGAATAATTACTATAAGGCAACTATTGCTCCATTATCTTCTTTTCTTTAAACCTTTATAACAAAATAATATCGGAAATATCGACCTATTCCTTGGAGCTTTAGTGCAGCTGTCAACATGGTGCGGCGCTGGATATTTGTGAAGAATTATGTGCAGATGAAACTAGATACACTGAATTAAATATTTCTAATTATGCGAGTGATTCTGACAGTGATTTTGGTCCTTCTATGTTATATCGTGGACAACAGTCTCATGTGTTGGAATACAGCAGACTCAGATGCACACAAGTCAAGTACAGATAGCACTTGTAGTATGCAGTAGGTATAGATACAGACAGCAAATTCTCAAAAGATAACCCAGTTTGCAATTCAGAAGTTTGAGGTTAATATCTGGAATACTTTCTGCAATACACGTGTTCGAGTGCAGCAGTGTAAATCTGTTCTTGAAGGCTTGAACTATCCGGTCAACAGGGGGTAGCAGCCTCCATTCGGACCCAGGTCACCAATGTGTTAACGACTTAATAATTAATGCACATTTCCCAAACTTCAACAACTACTCCTTCAAAGATCTGTGAGAAAAGGAGAGAGCTCGCAACTAACGTCTAACTCCTGGATAAGACTGAGGTTCTGGTTCTTGAAGTGCACCAACCACGCCGCAGCATCAATGGGCAGGTCGACACAGCCCTCCTTGAAGACTGCGTTGGCCACCTCCTTGCACCTCCTCAGCCAATCTGGAACTGGTCAATCACACTGCATTTACCTCTACAGAAATGTGCATGGAAACTTCAGATTGCTCAAGATGGATAAACTCACAGAGTTAAAAACAGCTGCTGGCCAGACTGTATCAGATTATATTGAAACAAAAAAGTGTGCCAGAAGACTGCGCGAAGGGAATAATAATTCCAGAAGGAGACGAAAAAGTGACAACTGTCCCAAGTGGCAAAAATACTGGGAGGAGAGTGAAAGACAGGCAGAAGAAGAGTTGCAAGAGGAGCAGTATGGCTTTAGAAGCAGAAGATCTACAGTGGACCAAATCTTCAGTATGAGGCAATTAATGGAAAAGAATTGGATAGGATCTGTGCATGACATTCATAGATATAACAAAGGCATACTATAGTGTTTCCAGGGAGAAGGTTTGGGAAGCCATGGTCACAAAGAGAATGGGTACACAAACTGTAGAAATGCTGCAAGCAATGAATTTTTTTTCTTCTTGCTATTTGCTTTACATTGCACTGACACAGATAGGTTTTATGGCGACGATGGGACAGGAAAGGCCTAGGAATTGGAAGGAAGCGGCCGTGCCCTTAATTAAGGTACAGCCCCAGCATTTGCCTGGTGCAAAAATGGGAAACCACGGAAAAGCATCTTCAGGGCTGCTGACAGTGGGGTTCGAACCCACTATCTCCCGGATGCGAGCTCACAGCTGCACGCCCCTAACCGCACGGCCAACTCGCCCGGTGCACGCAATGTATGATGACTACATCAGCCGTGTACAGAGTCTGGTTGGAAAGGTAGAACGGTTCAGAAATGGGAGTGTGCTGTTGCCTCTTTTCTTTCCAACAGTTATGAATAAAATTGCAAAGAAGACAAAGGAACCACATGGGAACATGTTGATGAAATTATTACTATCTGCAGATGGTATTGTGGTCCGGGCAATGAACAGCAAAGAGGTATAAGAACAACTTGATGAATTGAACCAGACAATTGAAAAGTATGGTATGAAAATCAGCGTAGAGGAAAGCAAGACCATGCTGATATCAAGAGGAGAAAAACAAGGGAAAGTTGTTGTGAAAACTGGTGATGAAAGCCTTGAAATAGTAGACAGTTTCAAATACCTAGGGAGTGAAGGCTGGACATGGAGATTAATGTCTTCACCAGAGTGTAAGAAACCTTGTCTGGAATAAGGAAGTGTACAAAATGTATTATGCACCCATAATGCCCTATGCGGCTGAGACCTGGACAATGACAAGTAGGAGGAGAGTAGAATTCAAGCCAGTGAAATGAAATACCTAAGAAGTATGATAGGAAAGACAGACTGAGAAACAAAGGTAATGGTAAGGAGCTCGGAATGGAAAACTAAATGTGAGAACTGATAGGAGTAAACTACAATAGTTTGAAAATATAAAGAGGATGGAGGAGAAAAGAATACCAAAACAGATGATGGAGATGAAGTTTGGGGGAAAGAGAGAGAGAGAAGGAATCACAGAACAAGGTTGATCAATTTAATAAAGAGTGCAAGAAGAAGAAACCTGGAGTGGGACAAAATTATGCAAGAGGAATGGTGGAAGGAGAGAGGAAGGTGGATAAGGAGAAAGGATGAGGATGATATTTGTACTGGATTGCAAAATATCTAAATAAATAATGAAATATTCTACATGATCAAACTGACATTACCAAGTGACCTGAGAATTGTAAGATATGTAATGCTCCGCATCAGAAGGGAGTATTGTTATGAACAGAGAAAGTACTCACCCCAAGGGACATGAAGTAGCACAAAGCCAGAGTTCATTCCATAATGAACAATGTGTGCCAAGGTGAGGCTCTTACCGCAGCCTGCACGACCATCTGAGCAGCTGTCAAGGAAAAGGTTTCCCACATTTTAAACAAAGGAAAATGTCATGTTTATCACTAACGTCATCATAATGATCATCATAGAACCCCTCCAGCGTGCCGGGAGGGCGATAAGGACCGTGGCCTGGTGTGAAAAGGAAAAACCATTTTCAGGGCTGCCAACAGTCTTGAACTGTACAGCTGATGATAAGTTAGATACAAAGGATACAAACAACATATCTCACAGCCGGTCGAGAGTAGTCGGCAGCTTTCAGGTAGCGCATTACTTCCAGTGCTGGCTCTCGGACCATCAGCGCTGCTTCCCCAAACGTCTTCACCTGTTTCGCAAATGACTTGGGAAGACCTCCGTGTTCGAACAGCCGCTTCTTGACCTCGGGAGGGACGGTGTAGAAGAGCCCTCTGTGTTCAGGACCATGATTCACCTGAAACATTATAGTTTCCATCACAGAGACATTCCTCACACCTACAAGAAGAAGACCACTGACCAGAATTCAAAACATGATGATGAAGAATGAATGGATAAATATGAATTTAAAATAATCAGCGGATCCAACTCACAATACTGAAAGTTAAAAATAATTCCAAAATTGAACTACTGACTAGAATTCAAAAAAGATGACGACGAACAATGATTATGAACTTCAAGCAATCAGTGGATTTGACTCGCAATGCAATAGTATTACTGACCAAGGGGCTGCTTCCAAAGCAGTCGATGGTGCTTGTTGTCTAAAGGGATCCAAAATCCAGGTCAATCACCCCTGATAATGGTACTTATTGCTAGTAAGTAGCGGAACTACTCACAAGTACTGTACGTCGCACAGGTAACTCAGACCTACGGTGTTTCTCATATAATGGCACCACTCATAAGCAAAGAAAACCCATGGTGCTCCTCACATGGTGGGTACTAATTGTGGTGGCCTCTAGTATTTTTTTTTTTTTTTTTTTGCTAGTTGCTTTACGTCGCACCGACACAGATAGGTCTTATGGCGACGATGGAACAGGGAAGGGCTAGGAGTGGGAAGGAAGCATCCGTGGCCTTAATTAAGGTACAGCCCCAGCATTTGCCTGGTGTGAAAATGGGAAACCACGGAAAACCATTTTCAGGGCTGCCGACAGTGGGATTCGAACCTACTATCTCCCGAATACTGGATACTGGCCGCACTTAAGCGACTGCAGCTATCAAGCTCGGTGGCCTCTAGTATTAATATATGTGTATAAACTCATATGTTTTATAAACTCCTTGAACTTTGTTTATGTTTCGAAGACTTTTATATATTGATGTTCTGTGCTTCTAATATTATCTTTATTCTCTCTGATTATTATTCATGTTTTTACTTTCGTCCCCACGATAGTTGGAGTGTTAATTAAACACATTAATACACCATCCCTGTTCTATTATTCAAGTACATAATCATCATCAATAACTACATTGGTGACTCCCGACGTGATATTAAAATACGGCGCGGAACACATTTTGTGGTTAGTCAAGTGTGAAAATGACCAATGCCAGCAACGAAACAAATTCACCGCCAACAACAGTATGGAACGAAGTGGGTATTGCTCGCATTTTAGTGAAGATTCCGCCCATCTGGAAGAAAAACATAAAGGTATGGTTTCTTCAAGTTGAAACACAGCTTACTATGTTGGGTACCACTAACGAAACCACGAAATTTAATCACGTTATTGCGTCATTAGAAGTGGATATTGTAGAATTAATTTCCGACTTTTTATCTCGACCACTATCTACCACTCCGTTCACAGAGCTTAAAGCACGACTAATTCAGGAATTTGAAGAGTCAGAGAATAGGAAAGTGATGAAATTATTAACAGAATTAGAATTAGGTGATAAGAAGCCAACTCAGCTCTTGCGTGAGATGCAAACTTTAGCCGGTACGCAAGTCAAGGACGATTTCTTGAAAACCATATTTATGCAGCAGCTTCCTGTTACCGCACGTTCTATATTAGCTACGAGTAGAGATAATCTGGACACCATAACTACTATGGCTGACAAAATTGTTGGAATTTCACAACTGAGATTGTGCTCAAACCGCGCAGGCACCACCCACCATTGCAGTCAATAAAACAAATGATGTCAGTAATGATCGTATCTCAAGACTAGAAATGCAGATCGCTGAATTAACACTTGAAAATCAATGAATTGAAAACGTCACGTTCTTCAAGAAGTAGCTCACGATCATCTCGTTCCTCACCAAGGAGGTCACGAGACAGGTCCCGATCAGCCCACTCTTTTAATCCTAATGGAGCACTATGTTGGTATCACTTTAAATATCGCAGCAGGGCAAAGAAATGTCAGAGCCCATGCTCATATCAACCACCTTCCGCTCAGAATTCTAACATGCAGTCAAACTAAAACGCTCCACAGTAGCGGCGGCAGGTGATCGGAGTCATTTTTCACGCCGCCTATTTCTCACAGACAGAAGTAGCGAAAGTCGTTTCCTAGTCGATACCAGAGCTGACATTTCTGTGATTCCACCTTCGGACAGTGATCGCCCCCAAAAAAACAGATCGTAAACTTTATGCAGCAAACGGCACTGGTATTAACATTTACGGAGAGCGTCTACTAGTACTCAGTTTGGGCTTACGGCGCAATTTCACATGGAATTTCGTAGTTGCAGATGTGCAATCACCGATTATCGGAGCCGACTTCATTCACCATTACAACCTTATCGTAGATGTAAAGAACAGGCGACTCATTGACCCATTAACGTCAGCAGAGACACCTGGCACATTGATTAAAGTCTCGGGCATAGAAACAGTTTATGTAATGCCACCAGATCAAAAACATGCCGAGATTCTAAAGAAATTTCCAAACTTGCTCCATGAAAACGTCCATTTCGACATCCCAGATACCTCTGTTTTTCATACCATTGTCACAGAAGGACATCCTGTAGCAGCAAGGCACGACGACTACCACCAGATAAACTCAAAGCAGCTAAAGCAGAGTTCCAACAAATGATCGATATGAAAATCTGCCAGCCGTCAAAGAGCGCCTGGGCAAGTCCCCTCCATTTAGTTCCCAAGAAAGACGGATCCTGGAGACCTTGCGGAGACTACCGTGCTCTCAACAACATCACGAAGCCTGACAGATATCCTATTCCTAACCTTCAAGATTTTAACAGCCAACTACATGGAAAACGAATATTTTCAAAAATAGATCTGATCAGAGCTTATCATCACATCCCTGTACATCCGGACGATGTACCTTAGACAGCAGTGATAACTCCATTTGGTTTGTTCGAATTTTTGCGCACCCCGTTTGGACTCCATAATGCGGCTCAAACTTTTCAAAGATATATCGACAGTATACTCAAGAGACCTCGATTTCGTGTACTGTTATATAGATGACATCCTAGTGGCATCACAAGATGAAGAAGAGCACAAGAAGCATCTTCAAATGCTTTTCGAACGACTCAGTAAGTTCAACATCAGAATCAATCTGAACAAGTGCATTTCAGTTCAACAGAAGTACCTTTCCTGGGATATGTGATATCTGCAGAAGGAATCAGACCACTACCAGAGCGAGTACAAACCATTGTTGACTATCCGCTACCCACAACAGTAAAAGAACTGCTGCTATTAATCACAAACCTATTGAGTATCTATCACAGTGGTACTACTCGCAAGTAAAGGTGACCATGGTGTTCCCTGCATGATGGTACTAATCACAAGTAGTTTTATAGTTCTGATTCAATCAGCCCTTGTTTCCACCTTTCAGTCACCTCTTGCAGCAGGCAAGGCATTCTTCCCCTGCATCCCCTACCCACAATTCTACATAGCACATTTATCATGAGAAACGTTCACGTATAGAACATACCACATGAAACTCTTTCTAACAAGAAGAAATGTTCAAAATACTTCCTGTTAGCAATCAACCCACCGTCGCATTGAAGCCTGTATGCGCTGGAATATTGCATATTCAAATACTGAAATATACAAATTAGCTGATTTACTTGACCGTATGTCAACAGAGGAATATTTGAAATTAACAGCTGCAATCATCATCATCCGTTCATGTATTAGTCTTACAGAAGAACTGTTACAGTCTACACAAAAGATTTGCATTTGCACGCAATCTCTTCCTGGGGCGTCCCAGAGATTTCTTCCCACCGGGACAGTAGATTTCTTTTTTTGTTTTTTGCTAGTCGTCTTATGACGACGATGGGATGGGAAAGGCCTAGGAGTTGGAAGCAAGCGGCCATGGCCTTAATTAAGGTACAGCCCCAGCATTTGCCTGGCATGAAAATGGGAAACCACGGAAAACCATCTTCAGGGTTGCTGACAGTGGGATTCGAACCCACTATATCCCAGATGCAAGCTCACAGCCGCGTGCTCCTAACCGCATGGCCAACTCGCCTGGTGGACAGTAATTTATGACTGCTTTGGGGATCCTGCTTCTGTCCATCCTGTTTAAGTGTTCTAGACAATTTCTCTGGTATTCATAGATGTATTCCAATACAGGTCTGCTTTTAAGATCATTCAGCACATCTGTATTTCTTTTGTGTTCCCACTTAGTATCTCCTGCTGTTCACCGCATGTATTTCATTTCAGCTGTAGTTATTCTTCTCTCATCGCATTTCTTCAGGGTCCACGCTTCAGTTCCATAGCAAAGTACAGGTCTTGCCAAGGTTTTGTAGATTCTTGTATGGGTGTGTGATGGTCTCAAAATTTTATTGATGATTCCCAAACATCTGTTGAATTTTTTCATGGGTATGTCCAGTTCTTCAAAGAAAGACAGTTTGTAGCTGAGGTATTTAAAATCATTTAATCTTTCCAAAATGTTATTATTTAATCAGATCCTGCTTCTTACTGATTCCTTGCCAAAGAAAGCCGTTATCTTAGTTTTCTCAGGGGATATTTTAATTGAGTACTTTTCTGGGACTAGGTTTAGGTTATACATTGAATGCTGTAAATCATCTTCTGAAGTGGCGACCAGCACTAAGTCATATTGTGTCCAGCTGTGGATTTCTGTTAATGTGGATGGAACCATGTCTTGTTTCTCTAAATTATCGTATGCACCAGCAATGCAAAGCCTGTTTTCAACAGTAAGAAAGTTCATAAAATGAAGATAATGTTGAAACTCAAGAGGACATTCCAGGGATCATTAATGAACAAAAGTAAGTAAGTAAGTGAGTGAGTAAGCAAGCAAGCAAGTTAATTAATTAATTTGCCTTTATTCGTGGCAAAGTTAGGGCTCAAGGCCCTCTCTTACACTTAACACAACATTTAAAATAATTTTTCTTTTTTTGCTATTTGCTTTACGTCGCATCGTCACAGATAGGTGTTGTGACAATGGGATAGGAAAGGCCCAGGAATGAGAAGGAAGCGGCCGTGGCCTTCACTAAGTTACAGCCTGGCATGAAAATTGGAAACCACAGAAAACCATCTTCAGGGCAGCCGACAGTGGGGTTCGAACCCACTATCTAACCGCACGGCCAACTCGCCCGGTTTTAAAACAATTAACAGACATATAAGTATTTTAATACAACAGATCTTTTTCAAAATATTATATTACTAATAGCAAATATGGAGATAGTAATAAAAGAAATAATTATAGAATGTACAACATGACAATATAAATGAACATGATAACAATTATCAAACTATCACTGGTAATAATAAAAGAAGGAAACACAGTAATCGGATGTAAGGAGAATATCCAGGTAGAGCAGGGGTTTCGAAAGGGCGGCCCACAAAGCCATATTTAATGGCCCGCAAGGGGTTTAACAAACAAATATTTTAAGAAATGTGAGGAAAATTTACAAAATAAAAAACCTTCATAGCTCATTCAGAAATGTATTAATTTTATACCCTTTATACACCCAAGTGAGAACTAATACATTCTTTAACATCATTTTCTTTTTTTTTTTAAGTTATCACTTGATCTGAACAGATTATTTTTGACTTTAAAAAATGTAAAATATGAACTTTGGCAGAAAATGAGCGCTCACAAATGCCAGTGCTTAACCATTATTAAAACTGGCTATGGAATTCGTACCAAATGTTGAACTCCATGCATTTTATGCAGTGCATACCAAGAGATACTTTAACTGCCACTGGTGTTCTCATTGGTATAGAGTACTGCACACTCTGGGATGTACTTCCACTAAACTGTCCTCCTTTAAGTGTTGTTTTCACTACATTTCAGTTTGTGTTTAGGTACTCCCCCCCTTTTGTTAGTTGTCAAATATTACTTCAAATGAAATGACATTGTTTGGTGCTCTCCTTCCAAATTCAATTGCCCTGGGTATAATAGTGTTCATTTTTAATGTCACTCTTCAATGTAAAATAGTGTTTTCAGTAACTAAAATTATCAAACCTTCATTTCAATTGAACTATGCATGTTATTTCATACTGGTACTTCTATTTGTGGAATTTTATAAAAATTGGCCTATTATTAAATCGTGCCCCGCGACCATGTCTAAGGTTTCCAGTGTGGCCCTCGAGCCCTAACTACTGACTGGAAACCCCTGAGGTAGAGCAAGTTACAAATATTCGTGAAGTACTGAAATGTACCTGTGATAATATAGTTATTTCCCTCAAAACATGTAAAAGATTAAAGCTAGAAAAGCAGGTGGGATTGAAAAGACATTTTGGGATATTCTAAAGGCAATGAGTTGGGATATAGTGCTGTATCTGAAATACATATTAGATTACTGTCTGCAAGAAGAAGCTAAACTTAATGAATGGAGAGTTGCGATAGCAGCCGCAGTGTACAAGGGAAAGGGTGATAAACATGAAGTACAAAATTACAGGCCAGTCAGCCTGACATGTACGCTCTGGGAAAAGATTCCAGATATAACAGATATTTCATATCGAGGAGGTCAAATGGACTGTATTGCTATTGAATTATCCAAGGCTTTTGATAGGGTAAATTAAGGGACTACACATGAAAATGAGGAAAAGAGTGGTTGAATGGGTGGCTAACTTTCAAGAAGATGGACTTCAGAGAATTACAAATTCATCCTGTAACGATCCCGGCAGGGCAGTATTCTTACGTGAGTAAAGAACTGGAATCACAGATAAGGCTTTTTGAAGATGACGGTAATAGAGTAAGTTACAAGATTGTGAGCAACTTGACAACGCTGTGAGATGGGCAGCAGGTAAACGGGATGAAAAGTCATCTCAGTTTAAATTACTGTACTCCAGGATGTATAGAAAGTGATGCAACCTTATGGAAGAATTTATTTATTCATTTATTTATTTATTTATTTTTAATTCTTTAGCCAACATAGGACTATTTTAGTCAATTCATGGAAGTTGTTATTTTTGTCAGACCAATACTGTTTCATCCTTCTGAACGTAATTTTCTTCCTGCTTCTGCAATCAGTCTTCTTATTCTGTGCTTGTTGATGTTCGTCTGTAGTCTGGTGTGTTTATCTTTCAATATCTTAAGTGTATTTGTTATGTATTTTAAATCTTCTATTGTAATATGAAACTCTCCCATGTCTTCTTCAAGTTCTGTGATCCATCTAATATTCTTACTCTTGAAAATGAAAAGAAAAAAAGAAAATCCACAGCCTGTTTCCAGTCATCCGACCGGGTCAGGATTGGAATGAATGAAGCCCCCCTCTAGCAGTGAGTATCGGAATTGTGTCGGCTGCCGAAGCTTGTCGCACCCCTCTGGGGCAATGATTAATGAAATTGGAGAGTGTTGCTGCAATGAAAGATGACAGGGAAAACCAGAGTACCTGGAGAAAAACTTGTCCCGCCTCCGCTTTGGCCAGCACAAATTTCAGATGGAATGACCGGGATTTGAACCATGGAATCTGGTGGTGAGAGGCCGGTGCACTGCCCCCTGAGCCACGGAGGCTATTATTCTTACTTATGGAAGAACATATACAGCAGGTGGAAATCTTGTTCAATTGAGGAAAACTGGGTTGCACATTACAGCAGAGAGTACATTAGATGTGCCAGGTTTGCCTTCACACAAATGTATGAAAGGATGCACCAAACACATCTACCATCAAGCGGCTGTACGACAAGTTCCATGGTTGAAATAGTTCCATGGTTGACTGAAAGTGCCAACACCAGAAAATTTGATCTATATCCAAGCTCCTGTTGAATAACAACCAAGGGGTCTGTTCAAGACTTAACATCTTCATACAACAGACGAATCATCATATGTCCTCATTCCATATGAACACTGCAGAGAGGTTTGGAATTCAATTCAGGCTTTTACAATGCAATCTAGTGACAATTGTATACGAACACCTCTCTTTCCCTGCCGGGCAACATTCTGATGGGGGTTTTTTTCCTACCAATAGAACTTGAACCAGCTAACTGCAGTGTCAGACCACATAGACTTGACACATTGACGATCCTGGCCACCATGTGAGCTTCATTTCGCCACGTGAAAACTGCCTATCGCTATCTTTTAACCAGTTAGCAGATATCTGAGTTAGCTGGGTACATGCAGAGAGACCATGTCACATGTTTCAGCAAAGGCTTTCCATTGCTGATGTTACAATGAATAAAGAGATTTTTTCCGTATCACAATTGGGTTTCTAGCTACCAATATTTCGCCAAATAATGTGGCCGTCATTTTCAAGAGTCTACTTTTTCTGAAGGTCAGTTAGAAGCTACAAAGGCCATAATGAAATAAGAAGAACATATTAGGATAAATCCAATAACAGGTCAATGTGGAAAGACAGAGAAGCAGAAAGAGGAGACAAGGACAATCCTTCTCATCGATAGTCACTACGGCTTTTGGATCCTCAGCTGGTAGCTTTTGAGTTATGGCAAAACACATGCTTTTTGCCCCTGGCTTTTATGAGGGCGGATCAAATATAAACAGGAATGATTTTTTAAAAATTTATTGCATCAAGCAAAATAAAGATAATACATAGTGTCCTGCCTTCAATACACATTTTCTCCATCGGATTGTTAAGTTTTGATGCTGTCCTGATAGAAAGAAGAGGGACGTGTACAGAGCCAGTTGCACACAAACTCTTCTGCACTTGCATAATCATCGAACTACTGCCCCTCCCCCCAGATCTTATTTGAGTGGTCCAAACAAATAGAGGGCAATAAATATGAACTGTACGGAGTGTGTTCCAGAGGTGTCTGATGAATTTCCTCCAGTTTTCCCCACATTGAAGTTAAAGCGGCCGTATGCGGTCTTGCATTGTCATGGAGAAGAATGTGTTTTCGGATCGGTTGCCAGCGCCGCTTGTTGCGATACGCAGCTGTTGCTTCATCCGAAAGGTGACAATAATAGGCTGCATTAATTGTCCTTTGTTCATGAAGAAAATCCACCAGCAAAACGCTCAGCACCACATTTCCAGCAGATGGGCATGTTTTCGCCTCGACTGGACCTCCTTCGTATCTTCACCGCCACTCTATGCTTGCTTGCTTGCTTGGATTCAGGGGTGTAATGATGCACCCAAGTTTCATCACAAGTCACAATACGACACAAGAAATCCTCTCCTTCATCCTCATAGCGACGCACGAGTCTCTGACAAACTTCCTGATGTACATTTTTTTGTTCCTGGTTGAGGAGACAAGGAACCCATCTGGCAGACAATTTTTTGAAATGGAGTTCATCGCAGATGGTGGTCTGAATAGTTCTGTAACTTATTCTTATGGCTCAAACAATTTGCAAAATTCTTATTTGTCGAACTTCACCAAAAATGTCACAAATGGCAACAATGATGTCTGCAGTGATGCTTGTCCGTGGTCTCCTTTCACAGCTTCTCTTCTTGCAATGTAGATGTTGATTCCCATACGGAACCTTTGTCCTGAATGAGTAAATTTATAATACCAATATAATGGTCCATTATTGGACATTATAAATTTTTCAGCTAACTCATTCTTGGTTGCCTGCATTTCGCCCTCGTGTGCTAAGTTAGGCTCGTCAGTTGGGACTTAGCACACCACCCAAGACGCAAGGCTAGTGCATACCGTGGAGGCCACTGCATAGGCTATTTGAAGCCACCAGCAGTGCCAATGCACTATGAGAGCTATGTCTCATTTCCAAAAATAGATGCCTGCCTGGCCATCAAATGATGTAGATGTTGATTCCCACAGGGAACCTAAAATATTTGTCCTGAATGAGTAAATTTATAATACCAATATAATGGTCCGTTATTGGACATTATAAATTTTCCAGCTAACTCATTCTCGGTTGCCTGCGTTTCGCCCTCATGTGCTAAGTTAGGCTCGTCAGTTGGGACTTAGCACACCACCCAAGTGGCCTCCACGGTATGCACTAGCCTTGCGTCTTGGGTGGTGTGCTAAGTCCCAACTGACGAGCCTAACTTAGCACACGAGGGCGAAACGCAGGCAACCAAGAATGAGTTAGCTGGAAAATTTATAATGTCCAATAACGGACCATTATATTGGTATTATTTCTCTTCTTGCCACAAATTTTTTAGCCCACTCATAAACTCTAGTCCGCGAAACTGTTTCTTCCCCAAACTGTGTGAAGAGCAGTCTCAAAATTTCAGAAGGTTTGGTGCCCTCTTTTGCGAGAAATTTGACAATGATGCATTGCGCAACAGACGTGTGCACCTCTTGCTCACTCGTGGCGTACTGAAGCAGCCCAGCTCTCCACCGCCGTTCGCATGCAAATCCCTTCTCCAGACATACAGCCACCACCATCCTGGCAAAGCCCCACCTCAGAATTATTACTAACAACAGAGGTGCATTCAAATTCCCGTTTATATTTGATCCGCCTTCGTAGTATGATGTTGCCAAGCTGGCTTTTGACACAGATATACTACAAGTTATCCTTGATATCTATGCCTAACAGATATACTATCCAAGTACAACACCACTGTAAATGCAATAAAAATTCTTCAAATAAACAATCTAGCTAATGTTATATCCGATAAACATGATTGGATCATTGATGAGTTTATCAGATCATTTCAACCAACAAGAAACCACAACGTATCCCCGTTTACTCATTACATTAGGAATGTTTCCAAAGCATACCCCTCTTAAAATATGATAGTGAAAACTGTAATTCATCGCGTAAAGTACACAAAATAGATATAAATTTATCCCGTACTACCTTATGTTTGTAACATTCCATGGAAGTAGAAATTAACAAAATCTTACTTGGAAAGAGTGTCAGAGGAGAGAGGTGTTCTCTGCGATGTCCAGGAACCCACCATCCCGCCAATGAAACACATTTTTTTAAAAATAACGTACAGAAGAGCAATACACGCCATTTTCCTTTCCTGAAGTAGCAACTTCATTCCTATTGGCCAACGTAAAGTCGCACGTGGTGCCATTCCTGTCAATCGTAATAACTAGATTCTGTTACCAACCTGGGTACAATAAAAGCACAATGGTCTTGTTCAGGCTGTACCATAACCAGTACAGACAAATGGAGTTTCCACAGGAAGATAGATCCTTAACAAACCCTCTTTGTTTGTCCACATGTGACTGGCTTCCCAGCTCCATCCTATGACCTTAGTTCCTAAATAGAGAGGTTGGCAGCCTTGTGCATCTGTTGTGAGAAGGCCGGAGATGTAAAAAAAAAATAAAGGTCGTTACACGCGTACGTGAATGCGGTGAAAGTTTGATATTGCAGGTGGAAGTATTGATGAAATCACTAATTTCTTATGCCATACGTTAATTGAAAAGACCTGGATTTCTGTCTAATGGAAAGAAAAAGAAAAACCACTATTCCTTTAATTCTCAAATAAAATTCTCCATTCATTGACCTCCAGGGCCTGTGATGGAGCTACAACGTTGCTATCACAAGTGAACACACTGATCACTCACCAACAACTTATTCATTCATTCATTCATTTATTTAGCTTCCATAGACTGTACAATTACATACATACATACATTATCATTATAGACTGTTATGCCTTTCAGCGTTCAGTCTGCAAGCCTCTGAGAATTTACTAAACGTCGCCACAATCCTCGATTTGCAACTAGTGTTGTGGCCTCATTTAGTTCTATACCTCTTATCTTTAAATCGTTAGAAACAGAGTCTAACCATCGTCGTCTTGGTCTCCCTCTACTTCTCTTACCCTCCATAACAGAGTCCATTATTCTCCTAGGTAACCTATCCTCCTCCATTCGCCTCACATGACCCCACCACCGAAGCCGGTTTATGCGTACAGCTTCATCCATCGAGTTCATTCCTACATTAGCCTTTACCTCCTCATTTCGAGTTCCCTCCTGCCATTGTTCCCACCTGTTTGTACCAGCAATCATTCTTGCTACTTTCATGTCTGTTACTTCTAACTTATGAATAAGATATCCTGAGTCCACCCAGCTTTCGCTCCCATAAAGCAAAGTTGGTCTGAAAACAGACCGATGTAAAGATAGTTTTGTCTGGGAGCCGACTTCCTTCTTATAGAATACTGCTGATCGCAATTGCGAGCTCACTGCATTAGCTTTACTACACCTTGATTCAATCTCACTTACTATATTACCATCCTGGGAAAACACACAACCTAAATACTTGAAATTATCGACCTGTTCTAGCTTTGTATCACCAATCTGACATTCAATTCTGTTGGATTTCTTACCTACTGACATCAATTTAGTCTTCGAGAGGCTAATTTTCATACCATACTCATTGCACCTATTTTCAAGTTCCAAGATGTTAGACTGCAGGCTTTCGGCACAGTCTGCCATTAAGACCAAGTCGTCAGCATAGGCCAGGCTGCTTACTACATTTCCACCTAACTGAATCCCTCCCTGCCATTTTATACCTTTCAGCAGATGATCCATGTAAACTACAAACAACAAAGGTGAAAGATTACAGCCTTGTCTAACTCCTGTAAGTACCCTGAACCAAGAACTCATTCTACCATCAATTCTCACTGAAGCCCAATTGTCAACATAAATGCCTTTGATTGATTTTAATAATCTACCTTTAATTCCATAGTCCCCCAGTATAGCGAACATCTTTTCCCTCGGTACCCTGTCATATGCTTTCTCTAGATCTACGAAACATAAACACAACTGCCTATTCCTCTCGTAGCATTTTTCAATTACCTGGCGCATACTGAAAATCTGATCCTGACAGCCTCTCTGTGGTCTGAAACCACACTGGTTTTCATCCAACTTCCTCTCAACGACTGATCGCACCCTCCCTTCCAAGATGCCAGTGAATACTTTGCCTGGTATACTAATCAATGAGATACCTCGATAGTTGTTGCAATCCTTCCTGTTCCCTTGCTTATAGATAGGTGCAATTACTGCTTTTGTCCAATCTGAAGGTACCTTACCAACACTCCACGCTAATTCGACTACTCTATGAAGCCATTTCATCCCTGCCTTCCCACTATACTTCACCATTTCAGGTCTAATTTCATCTATTCCTGCTGCCTTATGACAATGGAGTTTATTTACTATCCTTTCCACTTCCTCAAGCATAATTCCACCAACATCATTTTCCTCCTCCCTATGAGCTTGACTGTTTGCAACACCACCATGATGATTTCCTTTTACATTGAGAAGATGTTCAAAATATTCCCTCCACCTCTCCAGTGATTCCCTGGGATCTGTTATGAGTTCACCTGAATTACTCAAAACACTGTTCATTTCCTTTTTCCCTCCCTTCCTAAGATTCTTTATTACTGTCCAGAAAGGTTTCCCTGCTGCTTGACCTAGCCTTTCCAGGTTATTGCCAAAATCTTCCCACGACTTCTTTTTGGATTCAACAACTATTTGTTTCGCTCTGTTTCTTTCATCTACGTACAAATCCCTGTCTGCCTCAGCCCTTGTTTGGAGCCATTTCTGATAAGCCTTCTTTTTACGTTTACAGGCTGCTCTCACTTCATCATTCCACCAAGATGTTCGCCTTTTCCCATCTTTACACACAGTTGTTCCTAGGCATTCCCTTGCTGTTTCTACTATAGCATCCCTGTATGCCACCCATTCACTTTCTATATCCTGAACCTGCTTACTGTCCACTGTTCGAAACTTCTCACTAATCATATCCATGTACTTCTGTCTAATTTCCTCATCCTGGAGATTTTCTACCCTTATTCGTTTGCAGACAGATTTCACTTTCTCTACCCTAGGCCTAGAGATACTTAGTTCACTACAGATCAGATAATGGTCTGTATCATCGAAAAATCCCCGAAAAACTCGTACATTCCTAAAAGATTTCCTGAATTCAAAGTCTGTTAAGATATAGTCTATTATGGATCTGGTACCCCTAGCCTCCCATGTGTAGCGGTGAATAGCCTTATGCTTGAAGAATGTATTTGTAACAGCTAAACCCATACTAGCACAGAAGTCCAGCAAACGCTTCCCATTCCCATTAGCTTCCATATCTTCCCCACATTTACCAATCACCCTTTCGTATCCTTCAGTTCTATTGCCAACTCTCGCATTGAAATCGCCCATTAGCACTATTCTATCCTTGCTGTTGACCCTGACCACGATGTCACTCAATGCTTCATAAAACTTGTCAACTTCATCCTCATCTGCACCCTCACATGGACACAATTCTTGTCCTAATTCCTCCCACTGACAGATCTACCCACATCATTCGCTCATTTACGTGCTTAACAGAAACTATGTTGCGTGCAATGGTATTCCTGATATAGAGCCCTACCCCAGACTCTGCCCTTCCCTTTCTAACATCCGTCAAGTACACTTTATAATCTCCTATCTCTTCCTCATTATCTCCCCTTATCCGAATATCACTTACTCCTAGCACATCCAGATGCATCCTCTTTGCTGACTCAGCCAGTTCTACCTTCTTTCTTCCATAAACCCTTTTAATATTGATAGCTCCCCATCGAATTCCATTTCGTTCGCCAAGTTGTTTCCAAGGAGTCCCTCGCCCGTCAAATGGGAGTGGGACTCCATTACTCCCATAGGTCCGAGGCTTGCTTAAAGTGTTCTGAGCTCGGTAAATTCATGAAGCGGGATGCTGCCCTACTTGCACGTAGTCCAAGTGAGGATCTCTCCTCTAACGGGTTATGGACCACCGGTGAATTGTGTAGTCCTGGCCGCCTGAGCACAAGGAGGGCCACGACTCAGAATATGTCCGAGATGCCCACTCCCATTCCATAGCAACTGGTATCCCGACTCTCAGGACCACTTACTAGGCCACTCAGCCGTTGCCCATGGTTCACGAACTAGGACGTGACTACCGTAACCCACAAACATGTACAATTACATATTTTGAAATATGCCAACAGTATAGGAGTTGTCAAGTGATTTCCTCATACTAACAATAATATATGCACAACAATGAACATTTTGAAAAAGAAGAAAAACAGAAACACCAAATACCTCAATGTTAGGACAGCACATCTTAATTTTTAAAATAATATTAATAACCAATATTTACAAGACAAAATAAAAATATATTGGTGTGGTGTTAATAATATGAACATAATCAATGTGACATTAACATATTTTTAAGGCTATATACTAGATTACAAGTTAATAAGTAGTAGCATCATTACCAGCACTTCATCATGTATTCTTCTGTACTGTAGAAGCAGCTACTCAGCAGGAGATTTTTTAAAGCTGTGGTGCCTGTAAGACTAAAAGACCTAGTGTGAGCACTCTTGTTGTGGAAGAACTGGGATAGATGAGGAAAGAGTTCACAGATTTGAAGATGTGGAGATTGTCCTTCTCTCTTCTTTCTATTGCTCCCTCCTCTCATATTGACCTGCTGTTGTGCTTAAACTATTTCATACCGGACGAGTTGACCATGTGGTTGTGAGCTTACATCCGGCAGATAGTGAGATAGTAAGTAAGGCCACAGTCGCTTCCTTCCCACCTCTAGGCCTTTCCTATCTCATCGTCGCCATAAGACCTATCTGTGTCAGTGTGATGTAAAGCAAAAGTCAAAATTCAAAAAAAGTCAAAATTAACATTTTAACAACTGACCCAAAATGCTGTATCAATAACAAAAACTCATCTTGATTAATCATATAAAATAAGTCATCCATGCCATGGTTTACCTAATTTTCATGTTCCGTATTGATTATTATGCTATCTATTTTAGTTATATGTATGGCCAATTAGTTTAAGTGTTTTAATATCTTGTGGCTAAAACTAGTACCATAATTAAAATAAACTGAAGTACTAATTTTATATTATATTGATTACGTGGATTACCTCATTTGTCTACAGCAATCTGCTTTATGTCGCACCAACCTGGATAGGTCTTATGGCGACGACCGAATAGGAAAGGCCTAGGAGTGGGAAGGAAGTGGCTGTGGCCTTATTAACGTACAGCCCCAGCATTTGCCTGGTGTAAAAATCAAAAACCTCAGAAAATCATCTTCAGGGCTGTCAACAGTGGGGTTCGAACCCACTATTTCCCAGATGTAAGCTCATAGCTGCCCACCTCTTATCACACGGTAAACTCACCCGGAGTGTTTAAATAAAAAATCACCATGGTCACCATCTCTTAAGCAGGCTACTAAAATGCAAACTGAGGAACATCATCTCCAAATGCCTCTACAATCCACTCCAGGATATGAACAACTATTGCAAGAACTACAAGTAAAAAAGGACATATGGAGAGACTTCTATGCCACTGATGCAATGGTTTATAAAGACCGGATGCACAATGGGTACGACTTAAGATATATGGTCACTAGGTTCGCTGTCCAAGGTTTCCACTCTAAACTATGTGAAACAAAACATTTTAAATAATGCCAGGACTTGATTATATATATGTGATCGCTGTGGAAATCTTTGTGAACAATAGCAGGCAATGTAGCCTACTGCAAACTCCGGAATGAATTCTGGAAGAAATTCTGCTCTGACGACTGTTAGATTGTGCAATTAAATACTGTGTTATTTACGTGCTATACTGGAATTGTATAATTCATTATTCATAATGTCCATTTGCTGCAATAAATGTTTCATTCATTTAAATACAATCTGATCAAGGAAACAGAAAACAGACGAAACAGTTAACGTTCTACGTTCTGTCGAAAAACAGAATATAATTACTTAGGCCTACTTCAGCTATCAGAAAATAATTTCAAGCAGCACTTCGTGTGTGACACAAACATAAACCAATACTTACAGCAATGGATTCCGAAGTTCGACATGCTGCAGTCGACAGTGGTTTGTAATGAAAGCTTCCAATTACAGCTGGAATGATGGGTTTTAATTTTAAAGAAGACGTAGTCCATTTAACCTGGACACCTGAAATTATCACAAAACATATAGGCTATATATATAAAATGTGGATGTATGAAACTGTTCATCCAAAAAGGAAAATAATGCTATTAAATCACCACATTACAATACTGATACAGAAATTAGATTACAAAGAATGTTTACGAAAATGAAATCTACATATCAGGAATCATAATCATGACGGCGATCAAGGCGATAGTGGGAAAATGAATAAATTAAACTCACAAGCTCTTAACGCCATAACTGCAGAAACAGGAATAGAAAAACGCTTCGAAATTACAACACTGCCATAAGATAATCGACACCGAACAGTCGCATTTACTTCTTAACCTCAAAATAAACAAAACAAACTAAATTCCTTGATTGAAGACATGCCACTGCAACCCTTCATTCGTTACTACAAAACAAAGAGAATGAGTAAGAGATGACTCTCAAAGTTATTTTTCACTTCTGTACGCAACGGCTGCGCAAAGATCGCCAGGAATTGCACACTAGCGCCTCTAGCTTATACAGGGCTGAACTAAAATTACCGGGCGGGCGATTTAAATCGTTTAGCGCGCGGAGGGTCCCCAGGTTCTCGTCCCCCCTCCTCTCTTAAACATTATATTAAATATATTTTTTCTTTTTTTATTTCTCTTATATTTTTCTTTCATTTCCTTTTCTTTCTTTCCTTCTTTCTGTTACCTTTTTCTGAAATACTGCATTCTGAACAACAATACACCTGGAGGTTGGCCTGTGCTTTATTATTATTATTAATAATTTTTTGCTGGAGAAAAGAAGCTTACCAGCTTGTGCTGCTTATTATAATTATTTGATTTATGGAGCTATATTTTATTTTTACTAATTCACAAAGCCATGAAGGATGGGAGTGACTGGCCTTGCCTGTGCTGCTTTTGTTTGTTTCTGCTGAGGAAAAAGGAAGCTAACTCACAAAGGGAGGAAGGAAGTGACCAGAAGGTGAGTGGGATTGGCAATCCTTATCTCAGATTAAGACCTATGACAGTAATAGACACTAACATCCCCTCGTACATCAGTCCTCTTTAACACTACTTAAGCCAACTCTAACAGTCAATAGTATCAAGATATGCCACTTATGCAGGAAATAAAATATAAATAAAATGTAAGAAAGAAAGCCATACACAGGAACCAAAATGATGAAAGGAAACTCATATGCTAAGGAGGGAGTTTGTAGGATTCAAAGGTAAATTGAAATGAAACATGATCTTTTGATTTATGGAGCTATATTCTACCTACTATCCATGGTGTTACAGGTATAAAATTATGTAGAAATATGCACAAACGTTTTAGTGATCATACTATATCATAATCTCATGACATTACATTCAGCAGTGTTAATTGTCAATTAATATTCATCAGCCAGAAAACTATTCAATACAACACAAATACAAAATCATTCATTTATGAAAGAAAGACTGGAACTGACAAGGTACAACATAATACTTTTCTCTCTTATTGCAGTCTAACGTTGCACTGACATTGCAAAAGTTTTCAGCAACACCATTTGTATTTTCTCAAGGAACTTACTATATGATACATCTTTCAGTCTGTCAAAAGAGGCACCTAGGGACACACACTGAGAAATATTGTGATTTGTACTTCTTTTGCATCTACTAGACGATGGCAAATCTCTGGCAGAGTAGTGTTGGAAGAAACCAAGACATGATAGCACATACTCTGTTCCTACATACTGCACCAAAACGCAACGTATCATTCAATCAGTCATCTGCATGTAGATGATAAACAATGTCAAGCTACAAAATTGTATGCATCCCTTGTATTCATTGATCTACACTATTTACAATTAAAAAATGTTCTATTTTATGTGACAGTAGGATATATCTAAATTTTTTCTGCTACATGGGAAAGGATGGAATCATGAATATATTTGAGGGTTTAAAAGACTAGAGAGTGCTTACAGATTCTGTGATTGTCCCCTCTTACAACATGCAGGAGGTACAAATAATGCTTCCTTTCAGTCCATCCGAAGGAGAGGAGTCCCAATAAATTGACAGAAATATGTAGCATCAGGATCTACATACAATAACATGGCAGCTGATCCACCACAAAACATTCCCATGCCAAGTCACAACATAGCTCCACCTATTAAGAGCTATGTCCAAGGAACTGTTTGCTAATTTAATACAGTATTATGAACAATATGCTGCTACTTCCACAACATTACGGTGTGCAAGGGACTTTGCTGTGACCTAGACGAAATGCCAGTTGAAGACAGTGGAAACTCACTTCAGACAGTGCCATTTGTACCTACTGTATATTGAAGGCAGAAATCTATGTTGGTGATTGCAGAGTAGGCTGACCTGTGGTCTGACAGCATGCACTCCAACCGGCCAATCAAGCAGAGGAGGGGTGGCCATGGCTCTACACCTCTGCATTTGGGACACAGAAACGGGCTCTTCCCCTCCCACTGGCTGTCCTGAGAATGGTTTTCCTTTCGCCTGCAGTAAGGCGAATGATGGGACAGTTCCTAGTATATGTCATGGCCACCAAACATCTTGCCCTCACCACAAATCTCCTTGCTTAAGATGATGATGCTTGTTGATTAAAAGGGCCTTACATCTAGGTCATTGTTTTAAGAGAAAGTACAACTAGGCAACCATCCCCTATATATATTAGTAATCGGAGAGAAGAAATGGAAGGGGGCTGACATTAGGAAAAATGATGGTATCAGCTAAGGAAGACCAGGGCCATGGAGGGAAAATAAGACTCCCTAGGCCACCATACGTAATACAATCGGGGGCAGAAAAGAACAGGTGGTGATCGAGGTAGATCAGATAGGATAGATGAAAGTGAGGAGCCTGGCACAAGTAAGTGGAAGCAATGCCAAAATTCAATAATGGCTCCATGGTCACCTACCCAAGCTCCCAAGTGCAGAGCCCACATGGGAACCCTTTTAGTCGTCTCTTACAGCAGGCAGAGGATGCCGTGGCTGTTATTCTACTGCCCCTACCCACAGGGGGACAACTATGATAAGTCTAGTTGCTTTACGTCGCACCGACACAGATAGGTCTTATGGCGATGATGGGACAGAAAAGGCCTAGGAATGGGAAGGAAGCAGCCGTGGCCTCAATTAAGGTACAGCCCCAGCATTTGCCTGGTGTGAAAATGGGAAACCACAGAAAACCATTTTCAGGGCTGCCGACAGCGGGGTTCGAACCCACTATCTCCCGGATGCGAACTCACAGCTGTGCGCTCCTAACCGCACGACCAACTCGTCCAGTACTATGATAAGGAAAGTTTGTACAACTATTACCATCACATCAAATGAATGGGTTACCAACATCACAAAATTCACAAATATTAATTTAGTTACTTGGACATTGCATACATACCAGTACATACTTTTGTATAGGAGGATGTGCATACAAACTGCAAATAAGAGAGGAGAGAGCATAATATACTTCCTGTGTTCTGATGAGAAATTTTCTCCAAAATACGAGATTTTCAGTGAAACCACCTTTGGTAAAAATGAATGCTTAACCAAAACTATGACTTCTTTACACAAATCATTCACACAGTATCACACGACACTTCCACTTCAGTATTTGATTATTATCATACAATTATACACAAATGATGATCTCATATAAAGGAACAGACATTCTGAGTACAGTAAACCACATGTTTGAAAGGTTCATTGCTCTTGAAAATAACTCCACATTACAGTTTTTCACTTCCCACTTAGCAGATATGCTTCATGCTGTACTTAATCTCCCTATAATAATATTAATAGTAATACTAATATTGATGATGATAATACATGTCCCATGAAGTTTAAATAAAGTGTTTGATTATATAACAACTATAGGGCAGGAATTTATAAAAGTCATTAATGCAATTAAGACAAATGGGAGTCTGAAACATGCAGATGTATGGCATATTTTGAATTACAACACTGAACATGAACTGAACATACTTGTTTTCCACCTTTATGAACAATTATAATGACGTTCTGGGCTTCATAATGATCTCATTTTTTTGCCTATGAGGCTCATATATCACAGATTCATGGCAACGATGGAATGGGCCTCAGAAGGATGCAACCGTGGCCTTACTTAAGGTATGGCCTTAGTATCTGCCTGCCTATAGCAAAGAAGGGAAACCATCTTCAAGATAGCTGACAGCGGGGTTCGAACCCACCACTGCCCAAGCGCAATTTCATGGATACATGACCACACTGCACAGCATACTTGTTGGGTGTTTTGTAATATAAAATTAAATATATTGATAAACAAATCATTAGCATTCATAAACTGAAATTGTTTAATTTGAATGTAAAATTAACATTAATAACATTAGCACCCGTGTTCTCCCCAGAAATGTTTGTCAGGCGGGTGGCAAGAATGAGTAGCCGGGCGGGGAATACTACGTAAAACTTCAATCTGAATATAAATTTCAATTTGTTCCCCTCAGGGCGTTAACAATAATATCAGACAGGTAAATATTAACTGCATAATTGAACTATTTGAATGTTATTATCACGAACAAGTTATAACAGAGTACGTTGAACTTCTAGTGTTCTATTGCTCCTTCCAAATCATGTTACAGTGGACTTAGGCCTCCAGTCGGTTGCTGTGGACATGTGGGCAGCATCTTTATACAGCATCCTTGATAGGGGTCCTGGATAGCTGGAGTGACGAAAGTGCCTTGAACACACAGTGCGGTTCCTCAGCTGCTTCGGAGGAAGCTGCCGCAAACGCTCGACCCCCACAACGTCCAACCACTCACTGCAAATGTTAGGTCTAGCAACAGGGAAATGATGAAATAAGGTTCCCTGTTGCCGGCCTTCTTCGCTATCTGTATAAATTCCACAGATCTGACACTTTTCGTGCATGATATGAGACATGAAAAGAAATGGAAGAAAATAATTAAGGACACTGTAATCAGTCTTTTTTTAATTTCAAAAGAGGCACCTGAGCCAAGGCTCATAATGGTGCAGTACAAATAATTACATTTGGCAACAAAGATGAGATTTGAGAACATCAGCTTCTAGGACAAAAATATAATATACTGTACAATGAATAATTATAATATTAATTACATTTGGCAACAAAGATGAGATTTTAGAACTTCAGCTTCTAGGACAAAAGTATAATATACTGTACAATGAATAATAATAATAATAATAATAATAATAATAATAATAATAATAATAATAATAATAATAATAATATTAAGGTATCCTAGTGATAGAAACCAAATATGAACAACAGTGATATAGTATACTAAATCAGTACTCTATAGGCTTGGCATTTTTACTTTTAGAAAATTAACAAGCTTGGTTTTAAAGATGGGTAAGTTAGCGGCTTCTCGAATATGCTTAGGAAGGCTATTGAAAAACTTTACAGAGAAATGCCATAAAGAATTAGTGCCATACTTAGTAGACTTTGATGATTTACAGTGAATTTTAGTAGATCCTCTTGTACTGTATGAATGTATGTCAGAATTCAAGTTGCAAAGTGTGTTCGAATGAGTTTGTCCATTTTTCAATTTATACAACATAATAGCTGAAGCTTTTTTACGAAGATCATCTAGTGACAGCACATTACAATAATGGTAGACCTGTATGGTTGGTGTTAAGGATGGTAAGTTGAAGAGTATTTTCAGTGCTCTTTTCTGTAAGATACTGATCTTTTCAAATTGTTCTTTACTGCAACATGCCCAGATATGAATCTAATAATTCAGGTGGCTTTCAATTAGTGCATGATAAATACTCTTCAACAGTCCACGAGAAACTTTGTATTTTAATCGGCTGAGTACACCAATAGCAGGAGTTATTCTATCACACAGCATTGTGATGTGATTCTCCCAAGTTAGCGACTCATCTATGCTAAGTCCTAGAAATTTGGTTGATTGAACACGAGGTACCACTTGGTCATAGAAACTTAAGTTGATGTCCAGAGGAAATGTACATAACGGTTTGTGAAATATGATATAGTTAGTTTTATTATGATTAATTCTTAGTCGGTTGGTAGCAAGCCAGGTCTGAATTAAAGATATGTCATGTTGCATCTTTTCTTCAAGATTATATATACAATTCCCTGTGTAGAAAATATTTGTGTCATCAGCAAATAATGACAATTTGCCGAACAGCGGCAAGTTACCAATATCATTGACAAATACAAGAAATAATATTGGTGCTAGAACAGAACCTTGAGGTACACAAGTTGTTATAGTCTGCAACGTGCTTTCTGCTCCCATACAACTAACGAACTGTACCCTGTCTCTGAGATAATCTGTAAACCAGTTAAGTGCTAAACCTCTAACCCCTGCTGCTTCCAACTTCAGTAACAAAATGTTATGGTCAACTGTGTCAAATTCTTTCTGAAGATCTATGAAAAGGCCTGATGCTACCATACATGAGTCTAAGGACTCCTGTAACTTAATAATAATGTCTTCCACAGCATTGTAGGTACTAGAGTTAGGGAAAAATCCGTACTGGTATGGATAAAAATAGTCATTACATTGTAGGTATTTTAATAGCCTATCTTTGACCACTATCTCTAGGATTTTTGACACAATGGGAAGGACTGATATAGGTATGTAGTTATTAAGATCGAATTTATCAGACCCTTTATACACAGGAATGACCTTGGCAATTTTTAACTCACGTGGAACAATACCTTCACTTAACGATTTGTTGATTAACTTTGTAATGTATGGAATTAAATGCACAGCTAGACTCTTAAGTAGGTTATTACTAATACCGTACACATCACTACAGCTGCTATTTTTTAATTTTCTTATTATTTCCGCAACTTCAAGGTCATTAGTAGGTTTCAAAAACAATGAATTACTTGACCCATTTCCAATATTAGGTGATTTGTGGGTAGGAGTATTGGTAGCTAACTTTTTTCCTATATTAATAAAGTGGTCATGAAATAATTTTGATATTTCTACTGGACAAGTCACAATATTATCTTGAACTTTGAGTTGGAAATTCCTCTTTTTGTTAAAATTTGATGTTAAGATTTCATTGACAATTTTCCAAGGATTGTTTTTGGCATTACTTAATCTATTTATGAAATGTGCATTTTCCAGCTGTCTTTTAAGCTTAGTTACCTGATTACATAATAGTTTATAGTCATTTATCAATTGCTGTGATGCATAATCACAGCCCATTTTTACTCTAAATTGTTGTCTTTTTATTTTACCGTAAAGTTTATTTTTTTGATCAATGAGGCTGGAAAGTGTATCATTCATCGATGGGCAATATTGCCTACCTATGAATGTCTTATTATTTGCTTTATAATTCTGATTTATAGGCCTACTGCTACTATTGGCTTCCTGCAGATAATTGTTAAGTTTATTTACTATCACATCACAACTATCACCTTCACTGATGATCAGAGGATTGGTAGTCATATAAGCATTCATGTTCTTCACATTACATGTTTTTGGTTTCAAGTATGAAATTTCTGTTCTCACTTTCGATAACAAATTTATATCACAGACTAATAAATTATGATCACTATAATCATTAATTATATTATACAGTTTGCACCTGTACAGCTTATTGACATAAACATGATCTAACAGACTAGCTGTACTGTTAGTAATCCTGGTTGGAAATCTGCTGTTACATGGATTTTGGTTATAGCATTCACATAACCTCTTAAGTTCAGACGCTAGTAGACTCGGCTGAAGTTTGTCAATATTGAAATCTCCTACAGTAAAACACATATAATTACTATATTTATTCCATATATCCTCAAGTACATTAAGAAACTCTTTGGAAAATTTCAAATGGGGATTATAACATCCCAAAATAAGAATATCCCTCTCCAGACCGCTGACTTTAACCAATAAAAAATTGTACGGAGTACCAGGAGTGTTAATCGAAACTAATATTTTAGCTTTATAGGGTTCTTTAATGTATATAGCAATCCCTCCCCCTCTATCTTTTGTTCTGGAACAAAAATAACATTCATAACCTTTCAGATTATAATATTTCTCATCTTGTGGGAATAACCATGTTTCTACTATAATAATGATTTCTGGCATCTGTACATCTACAATTAAACTGGTTAAGTTTAACCATTTATTACGGATACTTTGCGAGTTAGCATAAAAAATTCTCAGATGGCAATCTCTGGTCTTAAGTTGTCTTAAGTTTGTTAACTGAGCCTCTACAATTTCCATGTCAAAATTCAAGCTGATTCAAGATTAAGAACATCTTCGATATTTCGTATGCTTATCACATTAGAGTTATCACCCTTCCTAACAAAAATCTTACTTTCCCGTGTCCACACATACTTATAACCTTTCATTCTTAAATCCTTGGCCCTCTTAAGAAGACCTTTGGCTTTGGGTGTAAGATGATCATTGATGTAAATCATATGATCTGAAGCATTGAAACCCACTGCTACAGATGATATCTGCCGGACATTCTTCTTTGCTGCCATAAATTCCTGCTTTTTCCATCTGTTCACAAATTTGACAATGATGGGTCTGGGTAGTGTCTTGTTTGCCGAGGGAATTCTATGAGCAATGTCTACATCACACTTATTTAATTCAAATCCAATAGCTTTACCAATATTTGTCACGACATTATAAATGTCTTCATTCTGAAGTTCTGGTGCGCCATGGATTTCAATATTGTTTCTCCTTAGGTATTGGTTAACATTCTCCACTTCGTCATGGGAATCGGCCTTCATCTTGTGATGTTCCTGCTGAAGTTCCTTGATCCTTTCATCCCGTTTATTAATTTCCAGTTTTAAGTCTTCAATTACTTTAGTACTGAAATCAATACTTTCCTTCAGCCTGTCAATAACTCTGTCAACTAATCGATCCATAATTGAATCTAAAAATGTTGACTCACGAAGTATTTTATTCACCGCGGCCGACAGATCCTCTGAGCGACTGTTTACGTTATGTGGAGTCCTCACATTCCCATCCGCTGCGCTGCACTGCGCTGCTGTGTCTGTTGCTGCTCCAAGCTTGCCATCTTCTTGCTACCGGACTCTTTTGTTTGTTCTTGGACATAACCCCAAACAAAAATTCTGATATGAAACACTGTTTCACACTTAGTTCACGTAAAATAAATGATATTTCTTATTCACCCGTGACAATTTTCACACTCACCGGTCGTTGTTACATATAACTTAGTCACCAGGAATCAATAATATCCATCCGAACACAATAAATCTTCAGACTAACCACTAATGCTCTCGTACTCGGTTGCCATGTTTGTATACCATATATACCACATATATTTTTATATTTTTAATGCTAATATCAATACTATCAAAACAATAGTGGCCTATCAGACATAGGCCTAATAAAACATTACATCAACTGAATTTTAAGGTGTCTGTTTCAAGTAGGCTTATGTAATTATCATATCAACCACCATGCAAAAAGGTAATAAAAAGGTGACAGCCAAAAATAATAGCAACTATCAATCATTAACTTATTAACTTACTTAACCTCCTGCGGCCTAGTATCCTTTTAAAATGATTTTATTTAAAAATAGAATGGAATATCCGCAAACATTATTCAAACAATACGATAAAATAAACAGAAAATTTAGGCCTAGGCGATTATGTTTCATTTTGTTTTTACTTTTTTGCTATTGGCTTTACGTTGCACCGACACAGATATGTCTTATGGCGACTATGGGACAGGAAAGGAAGCGGCCGTGGCCTTAATTAAGGTACAGCCACAGCATTTGCCTGGTGTGAAAATGGGAAACCACGGAAAACCATCTTCAGGGCTCCCGATAGTGGGGTTCGAACCTACTATCTCCCGAATACTGGATACTGGCCGCACTTATGTTTCAAATTATCCGAAATTTATTTGCCTTGGTGTGGTATGTTTTCATGTTCTGGCCTCAGGAGATTAGTAAAACAAGAACAGTAAGGATGCTTACCTCACATATCTGGTACTTTTTCTTCAAACACGCAAACGAAGATAACAGATATACGCATGCAAATCAAAGTGAAGCAAAATGTCACAAACGTCTAAAACGTGGTCGTCCTACGTGGTCCAAGTTGTCAAACTTAAATCGACCAATAGCAATCGGGAGATGTTTCTACCAATAGGAGCTGCCGTATTTGTCACGTGTGCTTAGGGTGAGTGGCGTGATGTACAACAGCGCGCCCACACGAGTGGAGGGCGAAAGTATTCAGTCTGAGCCGGGCCCTCGGAAGGGTAGGACCTATGCCGCTGTCAAACCCTTGCCACAAAAGAACTCAAAGATACTATACCACTGCCTGCTCGATGTGCATCCGATGGCTGCTTATACTGCCTGCTCATTCCATATTCAAACGTGTAACACGACTTACATACAATCTGCCGCTAGATCGCAGCACCAGACGTACCCAGTTATCGCGTGAATACAGATAGATAAGCATACAAGCAAAATTTAAAATCTGAAAGTAACTGAAATATTAAAGAATTGTACACATAAAGTGGTGCTCTAGGGAGTGATAGCTTCAGGACTTTTCGAGAAAGAGATTTCGACGAACAAGAAAACCTGGAAACTTTGTCTGTTTGGTACTTTCCTACATTACTTGGTAGTGGTTTCACGAATTTGGCCACCACAGTTTCTGACACAAGTTCCTGGTGCTTCCTGTTACTAAAACCCTTTAAAATCTTACAGTGGCACAAAGAGGGTAGAACATAGTTTTTATAGTCTGAAGCAGACTTGCAGATTTCTTGCAGTACGGTAGAGCTGCCTCAACAAATTTCTGTAGCCCCATAATTAGGCCAAAAAATCGTTGCTGGGGATAGCGCAAGCCTCCTCTATCCGACTGTCTGATTAAGTTCATCAACGGGGATGCATTAACAGGTGGAAACGTTACTCAAGCACGTGCTGCATTGTTTTTCTTCGATTACATGCACTAAATAACCACACACTAATGCATGGGAAGCAGTTTCCAAAGTGACATACACTGACTCAGGGGGCTCACGAACATCTTCCAGTAAATCAAGTATATACTCAGCGGGCATCACTGGTTCTGTTTCGTCAAGTCCGGGAGAGGATACTGAAAACTATGAATTTTGCTTATGGATAACGTTAGCACCATCGGTGAACATTAAAATACCGTATTTTAGAATTCTCTTTATAGAATTCGGAGTAGCCCGGGAATCAGTCATGTCATTGCACCCTCCTCCCATTCTTATAGAACTCTAAACATGGCTTCAACTGGAACTCCTGAAAAAGCCCGTGTCATGGAATGAAATACCACAGCATTCAGGTTTCCCTTTCTTTGATTTGCAGAAAGGCACGCAGCAGTACATCATTTTCACTGTAAACAAATACAGTACTACCCTATTTCCCGCTATTTCATTCCGACAGTTCAGGAGCCGGTTAGTGCTGCCACCTGCTATGGGTATTTGTAAACGGAGTGTTTCATTTAGTGCCATGTTAAAATGTTGTAATGAGCAGGCAGTAAGCACCCATCGGATGCAGATCGAGCAGGCAGTGTATTATACGTTTCATTTTGTATTATAGAAAACCAACACGTCTCTCTCTCTCTCTCTCTCTCTCTCTCTCTCTCTACACCCCCTATCTCACTCGATCACATTCTATTAGCAATAAACGTGAGGTTCTTCAGTCTGTCGAAAAAAATTCATTATGTCAAAATTTCAAGGGCGTATATAAGGGGGGAGGGGCTAATGAATAAGCCTTGAAGAACCGGACCAAAATGATGGCAATTTTCGATCGTTGTTGAGATAACGAGCCAACAGTGGAGATAATATTCTTAAAGACCAATTAACGACCAGCGGTGGGAAGACGATGTACACAAGTTCTTTCATTCAAAACGAACTTATTAACACATTCGGTCACTTAATGCAATCAAAAATTGTAGAAAATGTCAGAAAGTCTGTTTTTATTCCGTTTTAGCAGACGAAACCACGGACATAAGCCAAATCAAACCGTTTTCTCTCTGTGTACGTTACGGTACGTAGAGGACCAAACTTTCAAAATCAGAGAAGATTTTCTGACATTCGTCCCCGTTTATGATGTCATCGGAGCAGGTTTGGCCAGCACAATATTGGAGACCATGTCAACATTAGGGCTTGACCTAAACAAAATGAGAGGTCAAGGGTGCGATGGTGCTGCCACGATGAGCGGGCAATTCAGAGGAGTGCAAGCTTCCATCAGAGAAAAGCTACCGTTGGCCCTGTATACACATTGTTCACACACTCTAAATTTATGTTTGTCAGGTGCGAGCAAAATACCTTCTGTAAGAAAGTGTATGGGTGTCATAAAAAGAAGTCTGTGGATTCTTTCATGTGTCAGCCAAAAGAACCGAAATATTGAAATCAATGATTTCTGAATGTTGCCCAGAACAAAAGAAAAAGAAACTTATATCAATGTGCGAAACCCAATGGGTAGAAAGGCACAACTCAGTAATTTTATTTAAAGACATTTTGGAGCCTATCTTTCTCTCACACAGTAGTGCTATTCGTCAATTTGCATTTCTTGTTAATCATTTTGTTTTGAGCTGGATGCTATCAAACACGCATAATTTATCTGAGCAATTTCAAAACAAAAATATAGATCTTCTACGGTCCTTGACTAACGTCATGAGTGACTTCCACCTTCTACCGAAGGAGAGGGCAAATGCTGATGACTCATTTAAAGCCTTGTATAATCAAGTAAAGACATTCGCTGCCAATCTTGACATTAAAGAAGAGATTCCAAGAATTTGCCACCTTCAAACAGCATGCAGAAACGTCCCTTACACCACAGAAGAAGAATACTATCGAGTAGCTGTTTATTTGCCATACTTGGACGATTTTTGTAACTCACTAAAAGAACGCTTTGAATCTCACAAGGAAACAGTTGCATCCTTACAAAACATCCTTCCACAATTTTGTATCATAACAGATTTCGGTTCCCTGGAGGCTGCTTTTAGTTCCTACGAAGATCTGTCACATAGGGAGATTGTGCAAAGTGAGTTTATGTTGTGGAAAGAATAGTGGAGTCAGGAAAATCCTTCATATCTTCTAAAAACGGCTGTAAGTTATCTAGAAGAATGTGACAAGACTTTCTTCCCCAACATTTATACCCTTCTCAAATTACTCGCAGTTCTTCCTGTTTCTAGCGCAACCGTAGAAAGAACTTTCTCTAGCCTAAGGAGACTGAAGATTTACTTAAGGAACAGCACATCTGAAAGTAGGCTTAACGGGCTTGCTTTACTCTCTATCCACAGATGCATTATAGTTAGTGACGAAGAAGTTCTTGATATAAGTTTGCAAGTGTACCAAGAAACACCTGGACTTCGTTTTGTAATCATTGGTGTATGTATGTATGTATGTATGTATGTATGTATGTATGTATGTATGTATGTACTATCTGCGCACTTTTAGTGATAGATTTACACCCTAGTGCTGAATCGGTCGACTTCGGTTATCTTCGAGATTCGTATTGGCAACCTATGAAACACAAACTAAGAATCGCATATCATCGCTGTGCGACATCTGGTGTACACTTTAGTACTCGTACTGTTGTTGTTTACACAGCAAAACCAAATTATAGAATTCATGCTAGGAACACATTTCGCATCGGGAAATATTATATAGTATTATATATTGTGTGTGTGACACAGTTGTTGGCGTTAAGATAATAAAGGTTTAGAACATTCATATCGATCGATCATATTATCGATTCAATTCAGATTTCATTTACATTCAGTTGGCAGTATTTACCGGAACCGGCAGTGCTCCCTTCTTACTCCTCGCCGAGTACAAAAATCTATCACTAAAAAGTGCGCGTACAGTATGTGTATGTATGTATGTATGTATGTATGTATGTATGTATGTATGTATGTATGTGTGTGTGTGTGTGTATGTATGTATGTATGTATGTATGTATGTATATATGTATTGAACCATACAGTTCATGTGCCAATAGTCTGGATTTTAGCATTAGATATTGGGTTTACCTGAAACCACCATGGAAGTCATTGTATAACAGTTTATTTTATAAGAGAGTCCAGAGGAAGCATTTCTCGTGGGAACATAGCAGCAGCATCATTATGAAAATTCCAGAGACTCATAAAAGGAATTTATTGCCCAAGTGAAGCTTCTTAATTGAGAGCTGGGAAGCGCACCATGTCGCGGGCGAGCTAACATTTGGAGGGAAGAAGGAATTAATTTAATATCTCTGGCTACAGAAGAGATGCATTGGATCTGATAACAGAATTGCAACCTGCATAATTTCCGCTACATTTTGATATGCAACGTGGCTATAATTATAAGTGCATACGTTAAGTGTGGTACTTGACGCTCTTTGTGCGGGAGAAACTTCGAGTCGCGGGCGCGGCTTATCCAGACCGCCACCAAGTGAGCGTGGTAACGCCAGCCTGATTATACATACTGTCCCGTTATGTAGTCAAACCCAAGATACTACGGTAACAGGCAGCAAACACATTTAAAACAGCCAAGGAGGAACACAAGAACAAGGTCATAAGGGGATTAACAACAGGAAGCGTAAAAGGCAAAACACACTCACGAACAACACAAGCAACGAGCAAAGACTTGCCTTAATAGGATGAGAAGAATCATTTTTAGGAACCGTGGAACGAAAAGGCGAAACCTGGTGTCAATTACCAATTATTCGAAAGAAAAACAACGTGTACTTCTTCAAAAGGGAAAGTAATAAGTTTTATTCAGTTAAAATATTTGAAAGGTTATCAGGGAAGCGTCAACACGAGAAAATGTAAAAGAAAAACTCAAATTTAAATGACATACTAAGGAAAAGTTTAAACAATATATTGTGGTCGACCACTGCAAAATATGAATTAACTATGATCTAAATTAATGGATGGAGGCCCCATCAAACTAGATAAAATTGGATAATTTTATTTAAAAAATTAATTTATAATATTTGACTTAAAGCAAGGACTTTAACCACGGAGTTCTAGCCAAGGTCAGGGATAACCTAGATTCCAGATAGAATAATCACGGTGCCACAACTCACAATAGAACAGAAGGAAAATAGGAAGAAGCACAAAGCAACATCAAAACAGGTTAATGGCAAGGGGCAAAATCATACAAGAAAATACAAACATCACGCAAGATAACTAGCCCAGGAAAAACAGAAAACATCATCCACCCCCACGTAACTAAAATCAACAACTCGATAATCACCGGTTGGCATGGTAACACCCCAACGCCATGTACCCACTCAACAATGGTAACCACGGAAATTAACGCCCAAACAAGGCAGGAGAAAAACAAAAATTACACGAAAAGATCAAATCACCAAGGAAAATGAAATAAGAACGCCCCAAAAATTAAATTAAACACCCATCCTCTTGGTTAGAACTTCCAATGGTTCAAAAGTCGGCCTAGTTTGGCTGACTTAGTAAAGTTAAATAATTTGAACATTGCAAGGCCCTTTTTAAAAAGAAAATACAACATGATTAATTTGTTAAATTTAACTTCACCGCAAGATAAATATTACAAAACCTTCATCACGCGCTTAAAACCATCACACTAAAAGGAACCCGAGTAAACCTTAAAATACAATTTCCCTTTTTTTAAAAAAAAAAAGGTTGAGCCGAGAACAGGAGTCCTAAATCAATATATTCAGTTCAGTTTTCAAGTTAGATCCAAATCGAATGAAGATGTTTTGCACGTTATCGTAGAATTAAAACCATACTTGAAACGACGCGAAGTCGCCATTTTAATATTCCCATAAGTGATTGAAAAGTAATAAAATATTTATAACATACAATCTGGTGACGCTCCCGAGATGAATAACACCGAAAAATGAACTGAGAGCGTGAGAGAAGGAGCCCTCTCACAGTTTTCTTTAGCCGCAGTCCATTGATCCAGGTGAAATCTTCACCTTCACGAGACACATGCAACGCGCGTCCATCTTCAACTAGTCGCAAGCACAAGAATGACTCTCTCGCCTTGCCCAAGGCTCAACAAGGCAACGTTCTCTCCGAGACGAGCTCTCATTGGTCAAGGAGCGGAGCATCGTAGTTCAAGCTCTCTGCACAGATGTCAGTACGTACAAGGAGCCCTTCTTAGATCCAGATTGCCGCTCAGACGAGAGCGACAACACAGAGTAGTACCGAAAAATAAAACTAGAAGTAGTTAGGAAAGGCGGCGAAGTGAAAACAATGAAAATCAAGGTTGTAAGGTAGCAATTTCCACGGGGATTAGCCCAGGTACAAAAACGTTAAGAGGGAGAAGACGAATGAATGTGACACCTCGGTGTCACATACATGACCGCCTGGCACGTCAGATCCAATCTTTGACGGTACGACTGCTTGAACGAGGTCGTCACGCTGCGAGTCGACATCGAGAACAGCGTCTTATCGTCGAGCTGCACACACACCTAGCACGATTGAATCTGGGAGAAATTTCCCCTACATCAACACAGTACGAGCTACTGCACACTCATAGCGAAGAAGCAGTAATGGGGGCTAAAGAAGACAAGAAGTCGGCACGACATCGGGAATCGACCCGGGAACATCTGGCGTACCTGCTCAGCACGACGTCGAAGGGGACATCTTCCAACCATCTAAGAAGCTGCAAGAAATGTTCTCGCCAGCTAGAATGTCTCCAGTCGACCGCCTGTATCTGCTGCCAGCGTCGCAGCCTGCCATGATGTGGTAATTCCAGTGGTCAATATGCGGGGCCTCTCCGCCAGTCATCGATCATTTCAGGTCAGAGCTTTCTAATTCGTAATAAGCATGTAATTTAACTTCACAAGACAGGAACAGGGTTGGCCGTCAGCCAACATGTAAATTTAGATTAGAAATATTCTTTGTACAGTATAGCTATGCCCAGGACTCGAACTCAGTATATTAGTGTAGGTTGTAGGTTGTATATTCCTTGTTTGTGTGATTACATTTCTATTCGGTAGTATCATGATAGTGTACTTGTTGTCTCCATTGTTCATGTAGGATCATCTTGGTCAAGTTAGCGATGTCAGACAGACAGATGCCGTTTATAGTGCAGCGTCAGGGCATATTTCTTTGTGGTCGTATGTTATTCATTTGATATCGGGACTTACCCCTTAAACTCACCTTGGTTAACGTGACAGGGTGGGCGTGCCATTAGGTTTGAGAAATGTGGACATTATGCAAGTAGCTGACTGTGTGTATTGATATAGAGAAAGCTCCAGCGCAGATTAAGTATGCGTTAGATGAGTTTGATACGCCTTATTATGGCCATGTGATTATAGCGCACTGGATTGTGCCCTTGTATACTTATGGATGAGCACAGTAGTGGCGGAAATTAGATTATGTTGTATTGTTTGTGACATTGACACGTTAGCGTGTAGCCCATGTATTATTACGAGAGCGCTATGGAAGCCAATTTTCGAGAGGTACGGTGAAAGCGAAATTTTGCCTGCAGTCAGCTGAGCTACTCATAAAATAAAGCATGGTCGCCGCCTGTCTCGTGCAAAGTGCTGGTGAGGGGATGGATTGTCTGGCGTCACGGTCTTGGAATACGGCAGTATAAGCTGCCTGTGGTCTGTCGAGTGTTTGAGGGGAAGGACGACCTTGATGTTACGCTGCTAGTAGAGATTGCGTTTCCGTTTGTTTTGCTTCATTCTAAATGTCTTGCCCTGTACGTGTTGACCCTAGGACAATGGAGTTGAGTTCCTATTATTTTTTGTGGATATCAGGTGCCTTGCTTTTAGCTGGACCAGGGATCTATACTCGGTCCGAGCACTGTACATAGTATGTTTATATTTGTTAGCTCCAGGGTTCGATGTTCTGAGGCATAGTATATTAATGAATAGGAGGTTGCCGTTAGACATGTATTTGTGCAGATATCCGGTTTTTTTATTTACTCCTTTACTTACTCCGTGATTCCATGCTTGTTACAGCCTTCCTGTTTCGTGAAGGCAGTGAACTGGTAGTCAACGGTTCAACATTTTATTTACCCCATTTATGTTTGGAAAGCTCATATATTTGTAACTACTCTGATTTTTATGTAATAAATCCCTTATTGTAATACTTTGAATGCAGCGAATTTTCTGTTATATAATTTTTTCTAGTATTTGCTCTTACCCTGCACTTTTTCGTAACCACTTGTCTTATTTTATTTCGCCCTTGTTTATACCCCGATACCCTGATTCACGTTCTACTGAGTTGCTGAGTGTGGATACGTATCGCAAGCTAAGCTATGTGCCATAACACACGCTTTGGTGGGCGTATTGGTCACTATAATATTCTTTGTTCAATCTCGGCGTTTGCCTGACGGGAATCAGAGCATTATGGGGCACATAGTATTTTGGCGCAAGCCAACTGTGGGGCCCGATATTCCCGTAAACGGAGCTCATACAGCCATAGTTTTCTTTGGTGAAGGCAAAATGTGGAACCCGATATTGCCGTAAAAAGGGATTACACAACTTCTATTTTTATGACGCCGTTGTTGTCCGTAAATAGGGTTATAGTTCATAAATTATGTCGATTAAAAGCAGGACGTGATAATTCGGTAAATAATGGTCATGCAAGACTTGATTTCAGGCATATGCTATGATCAGCTGCATTCAACCATGTGTAGTACAGGTATACCAAGTTTGGTCTTTGATCTGTACGGTTAGCTTCGCGATATATTAGGTGTGTCCAGTTGAGATTTGAGATGATTACGTGACTGCCAGTTCAAGATGTATTTCTTGAGCTATATGTCATTTAGGTCTTACAGTTAGGATATGGATATAGCAGTTGGTATTGCTTAGCGAGTATGTGCTGATTTATTGATTACTGTGGAGTATATGATGATATTCTTATATTATGTGTGGTGATTTGACCTATAGGGTGTTTGTTTAACAGGCGTAGAATCATATAGTTTATTTTGTGCATGTTGGAGGTTATATGCTCTATGGCATTTGGTGGAGAATTATGTGCTTGTGTTGTATATATTTTGTATTATATTGTTGTGCTGACGGTAACCTTGTGTTGGAGTGATATAAGGTTGTATTGATGTAGCTTACTTAGACTTTGGAAGCTCTAAATTTCGGCAGTTAGGAACGTTTTGGCTAAATTATAGTTGAATGAAATTGATAGAAATTGAAATCTAATCGGTGACATGCGGAGCTCTTCGCCGGACCTCATGACTAGCGAGTGTAGGATGTCGGTGGACATGGGAGAGGTGCTGAGGCACCTAAGTGAACTACTTAAGGAACAGTTAGCTCAGAATAATGAGCGTTTGAATGAACAGTTTAGCGAACAATTTAAGGAACAGTTAGCTCAAAATAATGAGCGTTTGAATGAACAGTTTAGCGAACAATGTAAGGAACAATGTGCCAAAAGCGAGGCGCAGTTTGAAGCGCTTTGAGAGGAGTTAGGAGTCATCAGAGGACAGGTGGCAGATGGGATAAGTCAACAGGGCTTAGCGGAACAGTTGGTTCAGAACAATAGCCATTTGAACGAGCAATTCAGTGAAAATTTTAAAGATCAGGAGGCTAGGAACTCTGAAAAGTTGAAAGAACTTAAAAAAAAAACATAACCGAGCAATTCACGGAGATATTCGCGGAGTGTGAGGAAAACGTGACACATACGATGACTGAACAATTAGTGCACACAGAGACACGAGTATCGAACCAGATAACTGAGCTAAGAGAACACACTAGCGTTCGTTTGGGGCAATCTAGTTGCAGTAGCCGTCAGAATGGATCACACGCAGGAAGAGGTAGAGAGGATTGAGAAAAAAATAGAACATCAAATAGAAGTCAGGGCCCAAGAAGTAGTCGAAAAGTGGGAGAAAACTACGGAGAAGAATAAGGCGAAGATCGCGGGATTGGAACTAAATCTCCGGAAGACCAGGAAGGAGGTTAGTGCCGAAGTACTGTGTTTGAAAAATAGCAGAAAGCAGGCACAGAAAGCGACAGAAAAGCGAATGCGAGGATTGGAGCATGAGATGGAGGAGATTCGTGATAAGCTGGAACAGTTAGAATTTTCTGAGGAAAGTGGGGTAAAGAAACGGAAAATGAGCCTCACACACAACCCAGTGGAAAATTAGTACGAGCGCGACAGCTTAAATGAGAGCCAAGAAAGTGACCATGGGCTGTTAGGCGAGACGTTTAGCTCCAAGCCACGAGTAGAAAAATACCACCCTATTCAGCAATTACAATGCGATCCCGGTGTATGGATGGATGAGAACGCCGGAAGACAGGCCGAAGAAATTCGAAGCAAATGGGAAGATCACCCCAAGATCATTTCTAAAGGAATTGGAGACCTACATGAACGAGTGCCAAATCCCGCAGGAAAGGAGGTTACGGACTGCAGAGAAATTTCTTGGAGGAACAGCGGGAGCGTGGTTTAAAGCATTTAGGCAGATATTTCAGAACTACGATGATTTCAAACGTGCGTTCTTAAATAAGTTTTGGAACCAAGGACATCAGCTAGCCCTACGAATGGAATTATATGCTCGCAAGTATGCAAGCACCTCACCAACGAGACTGAGCGAATATTTTATCACGCAATACCTACGTTTGCAAGAGCTGGATCATCCACCAGAAGAGGCAGAGATGGTGACGACAATTATTAAACAATTGCCTATTGAGGTACAGAGAACCCTCATAGCAGCAAACGTCGAGACGGCGGTAGAAGCAAAAGAGACGCTCAGATTATGGGACCAGACGTCCACACTACATCAACCAAGAATTCGGACCGTGGAAGCTGTGCATCATGTGTATATGTTAACGGAAGGACGGATAGGAGAAAGAGACCTACAAGAATGTCAAAATTCTGGCACGCAAACTCCAACGCTGAGGGAAAGGGAAGAAGTAAAACCGAAGTACCGAGGAGGCTTGAACTGGCGGGCCAGAAGATGGAACTCCCACCGGGATAGCACGGAAGGATGGAGAAGACAAGACAGAAGAAGAAACTGTTTTGAGAGGCGAAGAAACGATAGGCCGTATTGGAGGCAAGATAGGGATTATCGCCACTCAAGGCATACTAACTCGCCGTGGAACGGAAACAGAGCAAGTTACGTTAGGCCGAGTGAAGGACCGCCACACCCATAAGAAGCAGACAGACGGCGAGGCTCTTTCCCCACTAGAGAAAGAAGCACATCCCCCAGATGAATGGCGAGAGGCAATTCACTCTCACGCAGCTGCCAATTCGCCCGGTGCGACCAGCATCGCCTATCAGTGGTATCATAACGGTTCTAGGCCTAAAACTTTAAATCTGAATGCGACCAGCTATGCCGAGAACAATAGGGAGGATAAAAAAACTTGGAATGCAGATCGAGGAGATAGAATAAATCAAGAGGATGCGGGTTGGATGACTGTAGCCATACATAGTTGGGTCATAAAGCCAGAGGATTTACTTGAGGATCCTATCAAAAATAATTTGCCTAGGCCTAAAGAGTTGCCGGTAATTTATACTAGGGTTCATGGTTTAAACGTTCGTTCTCTGACTGATACAGGAGCTACCATAAGTGTGGTGTCACAAGCACTGGTCTCAGAGCTACAAAGCCGAGTTCGTATCCCGTCTATACCCATTTCGAAAGTAAATGTTAAAGGTATTATTCCAGATAAAGCTACAACATGTAAGGAGCAGGTGTTACTGGATATTGAAATAGGAAATCTATTTGTCTCTCATCCTTGTGTAGTACTCCCAAGCATGGAATACAATCTCATCTTAGGAGCGGATTTTCTGCCGGAGTACGAAGCTGTGATTGACATGGGCTCAAATTCAATCACGTTAAAGACGAACGGGAACCAAGAAAAATAGAATTAAACAAGAATAAGGATTACCAACCCGGTGAACGGATATGGACAGCAGACGTGCAGACGGATAACCCTAGTTCAGAGAATCGGTTACAGGGACATGAGGAGATTATACCTGAATTTGAAATTATGTTATCAGAATAGGTAGAGCAAAAAGAAAGAGAAAAATTCTTAGGTATTTTACCTGACAAGGTGGACGAAGCGAAGATTGCTAATGAAGATAAGGGTAGGCTGAAGGAACTGAAACCGCATCTGGATCTAAACCTGGGAAAATTCCTAATTGTCAGTACGAATTGTGTGTAAACAACTGGGAACCATTCCTAAGAAGATGGCACCATAGGTCCGTGAAATCATTGCAGACATGGAGAAGAACGGGATTATTCCCAAGTCCCCGAGTCCATTTTTGAATCCGTTATGTGCAGTGCCGAAACCAAACGGATCTATTCGTGTTTGCCTAGATGCTCGTTCTCTCAACCGGCGTCTAGTACCCGAATATGAAAGGCCACCCAACCTTAAAGACATCCTTAAGAAGTTTGGAGACATGGAATTCTTCAGCACCGTAGATTTAACTTCGAGTTTCCATCACATCGTTCTGGATCCGAGTACTAACATGTTAACAGGCTTTCTATTTGACAACCAGACCTATATTTTCTTACGTTTGCCCTTTGGGTTGTCGACAAGTAGTTCGGCATTAATCAGGGCCCTAGAAACGAACCTGAGTCAAGAAGTAAACGAGTTTACTATCCGTTATATCGATGATATCCTAATTTGTACCAAAACTTTGGAGGAACACTTGGAAAAATTGAATCTACTCTTTCGGGACCTAGATAGAAGCAATTTTAAGGTCAATTTCGAGAAGTCACACTTCTGCCAGCGCAGTGTATTATTTTTGGGGCATGTTGTGGACGGCCAAGGTATCAGGCCGAACCCCGCAAAGATCGCTGCGATCCAGAACTTCCCAAGACCAGTAAGGATAAAACACGTCAGACAATTCTTAGGCCTAACTAACATCTTCGCAGACCATTGTCCTGGTTACACCGACACCGTAGCACCACTTCAAGATATGCTCAAGACAAATAATAGATGGAAATGGGGAGAAGAACAGGAAAGGGCATTTTTAAACACTAAAAGACTACTAGAAAGTTCAGTAAAGTTGGGATACATCAGTTTTGATAGAAAATTTATAATTCAAGCGGATGCTTCTGCAGTCGGAGTTGGAGCTGTACTTTATCAGGAGACACCAGAGAGGGAGCACAAAATAACATACTTGGCCTTCATGAGTAGAAAATTGCGAGCGCATGAACTGAAATACACCACCACCAAGTTGGAAATGTTAGCTATAGTTGCTGCACTGGCTCACTGGAGAAAATATGTATACGGTTTCCCGGTTGTAATCAGAACAGTCCATAAAGCTCTTCCTTCATTTTGAAAACAGATATGGCGAATGTACGAGTCAGTAGATGGGCACTTTATGTGCAACAATTTGACCTGACAGTTGAGCACTGCCCAGGAAGATTAAATATTCTTGCAGATGCGTTAAGCCGGAACCCGAATCCTGAAGAGGTCACCATTCACTTAACCATGTTGAACCAGGAAGATCAGAACATACCGGATAGACTTAGAAATATTCACGAGGAACAATTGAATTTCCCAGTGACCAGGCTAATTATCCAGTACTTCCGTAAGGAATTGCAACCCGGCACTCCACAGCATACCGAGGCAGAGAGAAAAGCGGCAAATTATCATTATTTTAACAACATCCTACATAAATTCGTAGATGAGAACCATACCAAATGTAGGAACGTAGTGCCTCCCAAATTACATTTAGACCTGGTATGGGTAGCCCATCATTTCACCGGACACTCTGGAATTGATAAAGTGGTGGCTGTGCTACAGGAAACGTTCGTCTGGCCTAAGATGCGAACTATGGTGCAGAAAATATTACGTACTTATGACATCTGTCAAAGGGTAAAGCCGAAACCCTATCTTCTCAAGCAACCACCAAGACCACTAATACCCACAAAACCACGGAAGCTATACGCAATAGATTTTTTCGGCCCGATGCCCGCTGCTACTAGGATCCTAAGTTACATACTAGTATGTATGGACGTATTTAGCAAGTTTGTATCCTTATGTCCTATCCAGAAAGCAAATACTCGCTCGGCATTATCTCAAATCAAGAATAAGATTATACCCACTATGGGCAAGCCTGAGAGAATATTGAGCGACCATGGAAGCCAATTTACAGCTGCAAGGTTTAAGCGAGAGCTCAATCGACTAGGAATTAAGCATGTTTTGTCTAGCATTAGACACCCCCAAGCAACTCCCAACGAGCGCATCATGAGGGAGATTTCCAAGTATTGTCGGATATATTGTCCTAGAGAACATTACAAGTGAAACACTGTAGTACCCATAATAACTGAGTGTATAAACTCTACCAAGCATGCATCAGCAGGTATGTTTCTCTCATGGCTTCACAACAATGAACCGCCCAAGCGCCGTTGGGAGAATGTCATTCCGTGCCCTAGAGATCCTCAATTGGAGAGATTTGTATTAGAAATGTTGCAGACCACTTGAAAGCGCAGGCTGAAAAACGGCTGCGAAGAACACGGAAGAAGAGGTTTCATAGGCCACTACAAGTGGACGAGTTGGTTTCAGTTAAGACACCCACTGTCTCTTGTCCTACAGAGAGATATTACCATAAGTTTGCTGAGCTATATACCGGACCGCATAGAGTAATTCATAGTTTTGAAAATAACTCCTACAAGGTACGAAGCTTGGATGGCACGGTGACTAAGGTGTTTAACTCGGCAAATCTTAAGCCTTTTATCAGCCCAGGCCAATACCAACTAAACAATAAAGAAGAGGAAGAAGATGAAGAAGTACTTGGAGAAGAAGACGCAGAGGATATTGCAGGAGATGACGTTATCATTCCAGAAGGCGATGCACGGGACGACAGAGAGGAACAACCAGAGGTACCCAGCGGTGAGGAAGAAGAAGAAGAAGAAGAAGAAGAAGAAGAAATAAACATGATTGCACCAGGGGACAGTCAACCACAGCTATCTGAGCAGCGAGAAGAAACGGAATGTCAAGGCTGCGAGAGTAACCACCGGAAATTTCTAGCATTACTAGATGCCAATTACCAAGTTAGGAACGATAGGGAAGCCTTATTGCCTGTTGCCGAAGAAGGTCCTATTCCAGGAAATTTTGAAAACTAGCAGCATAAACAATTGTGATGAGGTGGGCTCTAGATAAAGGAAAATTAATTGTTGACGAAATTTTACTTTGTCTTTCATGGAGGGCTATGACCGTCCATGTGCCAATAGTCTGGATTTTAGCATTAGATATTGGGTTTACCTGAAACCACCATGGAAGTCATTGTATAATAGTTTATTATATAAGAGAGTCCAGATGAAGCATTTCTCGTTGGAACATAGCAGCAGCATCATTATGAAAATTCCAGAGACTCATAAAAGGAATTTATTGCCCAAGCGAAGCTTCTTAATTGAGAGCGGGGACGCGCACCATGTCGCGGGCGAGCTAACATTTGGAGGGAAGAAGGAATTAATTTAATATCTCTGGCTACAGAAGAGATGCATTGGATCTGATAAGAGAATTGCAACCTGCATAATTTCCGCTAAATTTTTATATGCAACATGGCTATAATTATAAGTGCATACGTTAAGTGTGGTACTTGACGCTCTTTGTGCGGGAGAAACTTCGAATCGCGGGCCGCGGCTTATCCAGACCGCCACCAAGTGAGCGTGGTAACGCCAGCCTGATTATAAATTCATGACCGTCTGGCACGTCAGATTCATTCTTTGACGGTACGACTGCTTGAACGAGGTCGTCACGCTGCGAGTCGGCATCGAGAACAGCGTCTTATCGTCGAGCTGCACACACACCTAGCACGATTGAATCTGGGAGAAATTTCCCCTACATCAACACAGTACGAGCTACTGCACACTCATAGCGAAGAAGCAGTAATGGGGGCTGAAGAAGACAAGAAGTCGGCACGACATCGGGAATCGACCCGGGAACATCTGGCGTACCTGCTCAGCACGACGTCGAAGGGGACATCTTCCAACCATCTAAGAAGCTGCAAGAAATGTTCTCGCCAGCTAGAATATCTCCAGTCGTCCGCCTGTATCTGCTGCCACAGTGTATGTACGAGAGATTCAAGAAATAGAAGAGGAATTACGCCGTAGGCGTATTATTGTGTAACATAATCCCTTCCCGACACTATTTTTTAAATTTATCGGCGGTTACCATAACAGCTTACTCCTCCTCCTCTGACCGGATGTATCCGTGTTCTTTCTCCTCCGCTTCACAGGTAAGCTACGCTCTTCCTCCTCCTCTCCCCCCTCGCAGTTAATGAGGTGCTCAATCCCTTCTCCTACGGAATAATCCTTTATCATCAACATTAGTGTGTGCTTCGACATAGTAAGCTATGGAACAAAACAACAAAAAAAACTGTGAATGTGCATGCTGTTCGCATTCCATAAGAAACATCTTATTTTTCTCACACGAGTAAGTGAGGCTATTAAGATGTTCTATAAACATAGAACCTCATATGAGATTCCGAAACATCTGATTCAATGTTTACCAACAGGCTTTTTATCTGCGTACGCTGCTCCTTTCGTACATGATTTTTGGGACATCCTTCCTCTACACAGTAAGATGTTAATAGATGTAGCTTTATGCAGAACTTGTCAAAGTCATTACAGGCATCGAGGGAAAAATGGCGATGATGATTGGGATAGATCAAATCCGAGGATTGAACATTGTGTACAGTGTATGGATGAACTTTTTCCAGTAACTCATGACGATGATTCAGAAAAGGAATAAACCACATGAATAACAACAAGGTAAGAATTGTATTATCTTCTTTGTAAAGAATAGCATAATTAGTATAATATAGTTCTAATGTTTTGTTTAATTTGAATGTTGCAGGAGGCATTAAAATTTCCGAAGCATGCTAGCCGTTCGCAAAACATTGCTAAGAATCATATTAACCTTGTCAGCAGCAAAACGACCGCTGTTGTAGTACAATGTATATAAATATTTCATTGCATTCAAAATGTTGCTTATTGCATTCTTTGCCACCTTACACATACTCATTCTTGAGAAAACCATCAAGTCTAAGCATGCACAACTACAATGACGTCATCGCTGGAGGTTAATAGCACGTGCTCACTCTAGCCTTCGCGATGCATTTTAAACTTGTTCGATAGAGATATGCCTTGACAAAGGAGGAGGGCATAACAGCCTATGTATAGACGCCATCTTGTGTAGTAGCCTCTGAGCTAGATTTCTCCATAACAGCAGCCGCCATCTTGTGCAGTAGCCTCTGTGCAATCACCCATAGCTGGCATCTCTAACAGTCCTTTGGTTTTAAAAACTAAGATAATAGCATGTTAAGAAGGGCAGCTCGGTAAGTATGAAGGGCAGCTTGCTTTATAACTGTGATCGTAAGAAGGGCACCTGCTTGCTTGTCCTGTTAAATTGCACGCTATAAAGTTTACTTCCGTCAAGATAGTAGTAGTAAGCCATGCGCATGTAGTAAAAGATGGCGGCTGACAGCTGTCAAAACAGCAAGTGGAAATTACCCGCCACTACATTTCAAAGGTAGTAGCTAAAGATGGCAGCACGGTGCTCTGTTGATTAAAGATGGCAGCTTGTCAAAAAAGCATGTAGAATTTCAAATTTCCGCCACCACATCTCAAAGGCAGTAGCTAAAGATGCCACCACGATGCTAAGTTGATTATAGATGGGCACTGTCAAGAAAGCACACGGATTTTTTTCAAATTGCCCACCACCAAATTTCAAACGTAGTAGCTAAAGATGGCAGCGCGATGCTTCGTTGTTTAAAGATGGAAGCTGTAAGAAAAACACGTGGAAATTGCCTCCACCACATTTCAAATGTAGTAGCTAGAGATAGCAGCACGATCCTCTGTTGATTAAAGATGACCACTAACCGTTGTCTAAAAGCACGTGGCTTTGAAGAGCACGTACAATTTCAAATTTCATTTCACCGCATGCATAAGGATGAGGTTTAGTGCCTGCAGAAGACAGCACGCTGCTGTCTTGTTTAAAGATGTTAGCTGTAAGAAAAGCACGTGGAAATTGCCGCCACAACATTTCAAAGGTAGTGCGTAAGGAGGGCAGCACTGAGGTTAGCGATGCAAGATGGTGGATGACAGATATCAAAAAGCACGTGGCTTTAAATACACGTGGAATTTCGAATTTCCCTCCACCGCATGCATAAGGATAAGGTTTAGTGCCGTATAGATGGCAGCACGATACTCTGTTGACTAAAGATGGCGGCTGTCAAAAAGCACGTAGACATTGCCGCCACCGCATTTCGAAGGTAGTGACGTAAAGAGGGCAGCTCTGTGATTAGCGAAACAAGATGTGGATGACAGCTGTCAAAAGCACGTGGATTTTAAATTACCCCCACCACGATTATGTTTAGTACCGTAAAGAAGGCAGTACGATTAAAGATGACCGCTGTCAAAAAAGCACGTGGCTGTCAGCTTGACAGCTGTCAAAGGAGCACGTGGCTGTCGAAAAGCACGTAGCTTTGTTTACAATAAAGATGGCCGTTGTCAAACAGCATGTGGCTGTCAGCTTGACAGCAGTCATAAAGCACGTGGCTGTCAAAAGGGCACGTTGGTGTCAGCTTGACAGCTGTCAAAAACACGTGGATTTGTTTACAAACAAGAGCGCGTGGCTGTCAAGAAATCACGTGGCTTTGTTTGCAAACAAGAGCACGTGGCTTTGTTTACAAACATGACCTTGCTAAAGGTCAATGCGGTGGAAGCCTCTGCGGTACGCCCCGTGGTGGCGGTGGCGCTAGAACGATCCACTTATACTACCCTTCCCAATTCTCTTATGATGTTTGACGATGTCTCAACAGAACACCAAGCGTTATTCGTGCATGCTTCAGTATGGGGCAACATAAATATGTTGATTGCATCTATTTATATCAAACTTATTCTCGTGCGCCTAAGCAGTTGATACGCGACAACGCAAATATTATTGTGCTTTTTCGGCAAGTTGAGCGCAACATGCGGCATGTTTATGATGATCATGTTAACACTAATATGGCATTCAATGACTTTAAACGTATGTGTGCTACATGTTGGTCATCACATCGTTACGGCTTTTTAGTCATTGATAGAGAAAGTTATGTTCAGTGTGGAAAATATCGCATGGGTTTCGATCATTTTATATGCATTAACACTGAATTACAGTCACATGTTAACATCTAGCAAGGAGATTTCAAAACATATAATCCGTGCCCGAAACAATATTCGACGGAAATTTAAAGAGCTTAAACGTAATCAAGCAGACACTGATTTATTTTTAAAAACGCAACTAGGTACACCACTGAAAGAAATTTTTAATTCTACAGTACTTCATTGCCGCAGTCTACTACAAGTTTTGTTTCAATGCAAACATCATATGACAAAGAGAAACATAAACAAGAAAAGCATTAAGAAGAGAAGCAGGACGAGGGTGAGGAGAAGCAGGATATGGATGAAGAAGTGGATGAGGAAGAAGAACGTAACGGTACTTCACCATCTAAGCGTGTTAAGTTTTTAACTACAGATATTACTGCTGAAACACCTACTACATCAACACAAGATCTACCTCCTTTGTCTGAGATTAAGATCACGCCTGAGTATCGTAATCAATTTAAAACTTTTATTCCAAATACCTATGGATCGCTCTTTGCTCCTTATATAGAAAAATTCTTTACAGGACAAACTGACACAAACTACGGTATTCGTAATGAAGACGACTGTTTCTGGATAGGAAATGCAAATGTTAAAATTAACAGGAACAGACTTATCGTAATAAAGCGTCTGCGACAGTAGGTGCGACGTGCGGGTTTAAATAAATCTCCTGTAAAGATAAGCATGGCACACGATATACATAAACCCGCACGTGGCACCTACTGTCGCAGACGCGTTATTACACGCGGAAAAGATTATCTCTAGCAGTAATTACTTACTGTCACCGATGTGTACCCTAAGTTTGCTTTTACACAACATGTGCGTTCTAAGACTGCAGCTCAAGTCAAAGAAGCATTTAAACATATTGTTGAAGAATCGAAACGCTGCCAAAGACTTCTTCAAACCGATCAATGTAAAGAGTTTTATAACAAGGGGTTTTCTTCTTACCTCAAGTTACTTGGCATTCACCACTACTCTACGTTCAGCAATCTCAAGGCAAGTGTTGTAGAACGCTTTAATCGTACACTCAAAATAATGATGTGGCGAGAATTTACAGCACAAGGTTTATATCGTTGTATTGATCTGCTACCTAGACTCGTGCCTACCTACAACGATACACCTCACTGCACTATTGGGACAAATCCACGTCTTGTTACAAGGAATTCACCACGCTTAGGTGCTTTCATATTGTAATCAAAACGGCTAATCCGCGCCGCCATCGCATTAAAGGCGATTTCGTTCACATAAGCAAACACAAGTCTATCTTTCCAAAAGGATACACCCGTAACTGGAGCATTGAAAATTTTCATATCAGGAGTGTTAAGCTTATTAATCTATTTACGTATCTCAGAGGACAGCCTATTAAGGGAGGATTCTACTGCGAAGAACTGCAGAAAACAAAATATCCTGATCACTATTTTAATCGAACGTGTTATTCGACGTTGTGGATATAAGCTGTATGTCAAATGGCTTGGTTTCCATAACAACTTCAATCCATGGATTGATTAAGAGGATGTACTTTAAATAATGTGTTTTTATTCTCGAACCTCTACCTCCTACTTCTACGTCATAAGACAAGATTAAACTTGCAAGACAACATTATTACTACTAGATAATTTAGAACGTGCTGTAGGATAGGTATAATATTAAAAATTAAACTACACCTGGAATATGTTTTACAATTCGTACTTCTTTTTAGAATATATACATTTTATGTCAAGTAAATTTGTTTTGTCCTTTCTTACATAGATTATTTTAATGTCTTCGCTGTTTAATGCCACTACATAGTGCAACCTTACCAAGAAGTGCACGAAAAAACACAATGCAAAGGCGCAAACATCAGAATGAAAACAAACACAATACTTACCGTAAGGGCAGCAACACAAAATATGAAGCGTGGAGGGCAAAAGCATGAATCTTGACAGGTTTCCAGGTCAATATTACTAACTACTAAATAACACACGAGATTAAATTTAAAACAACTAATATTTACTTAGTAAATAAAATTTGAAAATCAGTATAATGTAAGAACAGCTAAATATATATTCCATTGTCTTAAAAAATTAAAACGCAATTAAAATAATAGTGAGAAACAGTATGTTAAAATGAAATTTAAATTAAGATGAAATGAAGCTGACATTAACATAGGCTTCCACCAAAAATTAAAGTAGGAAAACTCATAACTAATACCATTAAATAAAATAGTCAGTTACATTACCTTAACGTACAGAATATTGAATTTTATGTTTTAAAAATTGGTTGCAACCAGAAACTTTGGACCGACAACTCTTGGAAATTATTTCATGGAAATTCATTTAAAATATAAAATAGTCAGAGTATAATCAGTATACGGGCCCGCGACTATAAATACTGTTTAAAATTGAAATTTGCTACACTACTAACGAATAAAAGAACACACGCAAAGGTACACACAATAACACACGTACAATAATAAATCAGTGGCTCCAACCGCGAATTAAAACCTACATAAATAAACGAAACCAGATTAAATTATAATAAAACAAATGTGGAAAACTATCCCAACTAAATTTAAAAAAATATCGATGGAAAAGATACTATATACGTTCCAACATAATAACAGAACACGGAAGCACACAACAGGAGTGACATTTACCGACGCCAAGCCATCATCCCATTATAATCATCAAAGCCACCAAAATTAATAACGTGTCCATCAGATAAGATAAGAAAGGGATGACCATTACGTAATTATAACAAAGGCAAGGAACTCAAACAATGAGTAGAATGTGACAAGAAAACGAAAGAGAATGGCATAATTTAAGTTCAATACCGACGAGCAAATTTCAATTTTTCCCACATTTGAAGTTATTAAAATTAATAATAATAATCATTATTTTTTATTTATGCAAGAGGTTAGGAATAACATTATCCTTTTTTTAAAGCAGTTAGCCTACGCCTTAGATAATACAGAAAGAAGGGGACTTTGGATTACGCTAGGATACGTACCTCAGGTGTCATTAATTAAAGGCTGAACAATACAAACAACAATCACGTCCAATAAATTGGCCAGCGAAGGCAATAGCAACAGCTAGAAGTTAAATACAAACGACAGGGAAAAATTTAGGGAGGAAAATCAACACCGAAATAAAATGACAGAATAATAATAATAATAATAATAATAATAATAATAATAATAATAATAATAATAATAATAATAATAATGTGCCCGTTCGCATCTCGTAGACCAACAACAAAATGGCGGCGTAGGAAGGTATGGCCCATGCGATCTACTAAGGCAATGAACTTCGTATCAATGCAACGTATAGGAGGCTATGTACGTCACGGAAAGGATAGGTTTCGAAGACAGTGCAGAACAGTAGAGGCTCATTTGAATTGTTTTAAAAAAAATATAGCAGCGGGTGAATTGTTTAACGAGACTCTCAAAAAAATTACTTCACGGAGACAAGACGCAGATGCAAGCGGATCTACATATTCGACGAATATACTTACCTATAGAAGAAGAATATTAATTATATATATTCGCGACAGCATATAATTAAAGTATTCATCGCTGTATGCAAGTAGAAGAGCCGAGAGAAAAATATAAATATATAAAATATTGGTGATATACGACGGATTTGGGCTAATAAGCAGCAACGTAACGATCGAAAGAATCGGAATTCACTTTTGTGAAATATTAAGTATCTACATACGAGAAGATTATAATTTCCGTAGCAGTAAAAAATAATAAATATTTACGGAGAAAATATTTCACAGAAAGAAAAACTTTGACGATTATTTTAAATAACAGAAAAATGCAGAATACTATGACTAATTACTGCCCACAAGGAATTCTTCTCATTGTCTACAGATACAAGATGATGACTGTCTGCTAATTCATCAAGATGGACTAAACTGGGGATATGTACCGTCGAACCAGATGACCAGCCGGAGAGTATTGGACAGACCAACCAGTGGAGATGATGACGTTGGATGAGGATCGGCCAGCCTAAAGACCGGACGATATGCAGTGGTCTGACGAGCTATATGACCAGCAGATGACCATGAACGTCCAGCCCAGCCAGATATCCAGTTCCGATCCGAGGGTCTAGCAGCAACAGAAGGACGGAGCAACCACCAGACCAGATGTAGCAACTGACGAGCTAAGTCCATACTTTTCTATAGTAGAGTAGTTTCTTGCAATCTGCACCCTCAATCTATTTTGGCATGTGCTGAGAATTTGGTGATTTATGAAGTAATTAAGAACGCGTGTGTAATATAAGTAATGTGTGAAATACTTAAGATTTTAAGATTAAATGGAAGTGTTGAGTTAGAATGATAATATGACATATACTGGATACCGCTCTAGCACATTGACAGTGGAACTAATATCCGATAAGAGAAAGGTGTGTTATTTGTGTAGAGCTAGAATCAATGAGTCTAAGTCACTAGTAAAGGTTCGATTAATCTCGTTTTACCTGAGTATAGTTTACGTCACGAAATACCTGCGCAATACGATGATCATTGACAAATTAAGTATTCCTTTCGTCAGAGAAAGAGGGCATATGAATTCGTATTACTGTTATTAAAAATAGAGGTTATCGACTGCGTATTTTGCTAAGCAATTCTTGAATATTTAGCATATGGTTTTGGAGTTATGGCTATATGCATGCGGCTAAATGGAAGCCGATAGTATGTTAATGTGACGACGGTATTGTATTGAAAAGTGATTATATATTGATGAATGGTTTAAGTGAAGAGATTTAGAAATGTTCTACGGGAAGTGTAAGAATTGCAATTTGACGTGCTAATGATTTATTAGTAATATAAGGTGAGTTTATATGCCATGTTTGAAAATATACGTCAAGAAGAGAATTCCGCGCAGATGACCATTTCAAGGTAAGGTAAATATGAATTATGTAGAATTGTGTATCGTGACAGTGATATTGTGTTTGACTTGTGTGAATAACAGGTACTGCGTAAGAGAGAGTGTTCATATATATGATGCAATAGACTCATAATTGATTATATATCTAGTATTTCGTGGAGCGGTGATCTTACAGGTTGATATGAAATACCTACATTCTATACTATCCATACACGGTCAGTAGCACGTATATAAATGAAATATTGAGACAGTGCAGATTTCAAGAGTACATTGAGCCATTAATAGATGAGTGTGTAGATTAGAAACTATTCGAAGAGTTAGTTAGATTATTTTTATTTCTACTCAGATAAATATGATTTTAACTTAGTATATAAAAATGACCAGTATTACAATGGTTAGTTAGGAGCCAGATATCGTAGGCACGAGGGTGGTATTGCTTTAGCTCGTAAGTCGTTACTTGTTCGTACTTGAAAGACGTTACCTAACACTCAGAGTTCAAACCTATGAAAGACTTTAACTTATGAATGGAAAGTCGGTGAACACTGCCACAATTTAATACACGCGAGAGTGTATACTTGTGAAACATGTCTTATATGTGGTGAGGATAACTTTAATAATTAACAGAGCTGTATTTACAATATGAAAATTTTATTTGATTCCTTGAATGCTCAATGATCGCAAAATATTATTTAAAAAAAGTAATACTTTCGGAACATGGCTACGAAGGTACAGATGTGTATTTATTGGAATTTGAACTTTATTAATGAGAGAATGTTAGCATTTTTTTAAGTTCCACTATTTTATCTTAAATGAGCCAGCGCTGACTCTAACTTATTTTCAAATGATGAGATAATACGGAATTATTACTACCCAGATTTCACTATATCTCGAACATTAATTTTTCTCAATAAATAATCTTATATATTTTTTTTAGTATGTGACTGTATAATGATTTCTGTTCTGGCAACGTTTAGAGTTAAGTTAGTTGATAAGTTTACTAGATGTAAGCAATTAATATCTTCTCACAAATGAAATGTGAGATGATTTCTTGTTATCGGTCGTCTTTCTCGTGCATACTGATACTTACATGTTGCGTACTCCAGCGGTCGGAATCTCTTCAGAAACCACGTTAAACAGTTACATATAAAATCTCAGATTTTATGGGCGGAAAAAGGATACCCTGAGAAGAAATAATGAGCTACCGGGATAATCTTGCACTGACCACTGCAAGAGCGGGTGCAAGTATTTAAAATGGCTGCCCAACTGTGGGGCGATTGAAGAGAAACACACCGTGGGAAAGGTATTAAAATGACGCCGCAATGTGTGACGATTTGAAGAGAAAGACACCGCGGGATCATTGAATATTGGTTGCCAAAGGATGTAATAAAATGCCGCAATAGTGGAGCAAGTGAAGAGAAATACACCGTGGGAGTGTATGAAAATAGTCTGATAATTTATATTACTTAATAGGCAATCATGTGACGAAGCTCGAAATGTAGGTATCGGGCATAGAAAATATGTCACTAATGTGTTGAGTAATTCATTTCATTATTACCACATGACTGAACCAGTGAAGATATATTAATAAGGAATTATTGAATTTATTAGACGATTGCTTTTCTTTAATAATAATAAGCTAGGATAAGGTGATTATAAGTCAATATGAAATGAAACTTAGTTAATTTTAATTATGGTATAGGCTGATGGCCATACATATAAATATGGAATGCAGCATAACGGAATTTTGATTTATTTATTTCGTAACATGTTCCGAAATGTGAACGAAGTCATAGGTTTGAACTCTTGGTCTGGTTGTTGTTGGTTTATCTGGTGAGATGGTGCCGATCTCCAGGAAGGTCCATCAATATTATTATTTACTGAAGAGAAAACTTCAAACTAGTGCATATAGTGCAAACCTTGAACTATTTTTAAACCTTATAGGCTAAGTTATTGTGGTGTGTGTGATATAATATTTAATATTTTGTGAACTTAGAGGACTGTTAGGCAAATAAGTGATTTTTAACAAAATAGAGAGCTTAATATAAACCTTGAGATATCGAACCGAATATATTTTAAACGACATAAAATGGCAACACAGGGTAGAGTTCAGACAAGAAGAGAACAAGAAGAGGAGATGAGAAGAGCTCAAGAGAAACAAGAGGGAGCGCCATTATGGTTTCTCGAATATTTGAAACAACAAGTAGAAGAAAAACAGAAAGAGAAACAGGAGCGGGAAGAAGAAAGACAGAAGGAGAAACAGGAGCGTGAAGAAGAAAAACAGAAGGAGAAACAGGAGCGTGAAGAGAAAGAGAGGAAGATGGAAGAAGAGAAAGAAAGAAGACGAATAGAAAAGGAACGAAAACAACAAGAATTGTTTAGAGAATTTCAGAAGGAACAAGAAAAGAAACAAGAAGAATGGCAACAGGAACAACGCGAAGAAAGAAAGAAAGAACATTATGAGTTGATGCAAGAATTGCACAAGAAACAAGAAGAATGGCAACAGAAACAGAAAGAATCTTTAGAAGAATTTGTTACGAAAATAGAAGACGAACATAAAGGGATGATCGAGGAGCTACGCAAGAAACAAGAGGAAGTGACTGAAGAAACAGCGAAGACTCGGTTAGAAGTAGGTGAAGTTAAGAACGAAATCCAAAACATGCAGATGAGGTTGACTGAAACCATGGAAAATAGAAACAGGGAAATACACGAGGAAATAAATAAAATAAATGAAATGGTAACGGAGAACCAGGAAACAATCCGAAAATTGGAGCAAGAGAAAATAGACAATATAACAGTTAGTATGCAAGGATTAAACCTAAGACAGCAAGATCTAGATGAGAAATATGACCAAGCTGCGACCAAAGTAGCACAGAAGATTGATGAATTGAAGCAGAAAATAGAAGATAACAAACTGGAATCGGAACGGAAAATTGAAAAGACAGAAGAGCAGATGAAACAGATTAGAAGAGAAATCCAAGAGATGAAGGTGGAATCCCACACGGCGAAATCAATGGCCTCAAGCGCTAGTGATAGGCAGAGAGCAGTAGAGGTACAGATTAATGAAAGAGAGAACACACCTTCAGGGATAAGCGACCCAAGTAGAAGAGATTTGGAAATATTAAACGGTAGTAATCAAAGTGAGGGAAGCACGATAATTAATATCATTAAAAATTACGACGACCGCCCAAAACATTTTGACGGTTCGGTTAAAACCTCGCCAAAACAATTCCTTAGGGACATTGAGGAATATTTTAGGGAAGGAAAAATCCAGGAGGAAAAGAAATTGAGAATTATCGAAAAACATCTGGACGGGAACCCAAATATTTGGTTCCAGGCTTTCAAATACACATTCCATAACTATGATGAGTTTAAAATAGCTTTCCTGAGGAAGTTCTGGGATCCTGAGATCCAGCAGCAGCTAAGATTAGAGCTGTACTCAAGGAAATTTTCGACTGCAAGCCAAACTCGCTTTAGTGATTTCTTCTCCCTACAATTTCATCGTTTTCAGGACTTAGATTCTACACCTAGTGAACTGGAGGCAGTTAAAACTATTCAGAGGCAATTACCACTCGAAATACAAAGATTATTAGCAGCCTCTGATATACAAACTGCTATTGACATGGAGAGACGGTTAAGACAGATCGACCTAACGTCATCCTGCTTAATAGAGAGGAACCCCAGAAATATAAGACAAATAGAAGCAGTCAATACGCTTAGCTCCGAAATCACTAACCAAGGACTAGATAAAGGTCATGAAATTAGGACAGAAGATTGTAATAGAGCCCAAAACAAAGAACCAAGAAAATGTTATTGTCAGTATAGTGGTCAACAGCACGGAAGATGTGGGCAAATTGGAAATAGAAATGGTTTCCAGTATAGGAGTAATATTCGATATGGGAACAATAGAAGTCGACCATATCAGAGGAACAGAAGGCGATACGATGAGAGGAGAAGACCGGCCCAATATAATCAAAGTGATGAGAATAGGCGATATCTTCAAGAGCTGAGAGTAGAGAGACAAAATAGGAGCCGATGGGAGGAAGCCATCAAAAATAAGGATATAAACGGCGACCTCGAAGGCGCAGAAAGTCTCGAACTTCAGAATTATAAACGAAGAAGACAGGAAGAAGGCTGGAAGGAGCATGAAAATCATGGGAACACAGAAATTTCCCAAACATCTGAGCGAAAAAAAAAACGCCGATGACGAACTAGTTAAACACGAAATTGTAAATATTAAACCGTTAATGAATATTGTCAAAATTCGTAGTTGGGTAGTAGCACAAATAGATCATTGGGACATTCAACCTGAAGATTTAATAAAGGAAGATACTTGTCACGAAATTCAACCTAAATTCAAGTTACCAGTAATAGTTGTGAGAGTGTTCAACACACGATTGTACTGTTTAGTGGACTCTGGAGCTAGCATAAGTGTAATGTCATATACCTTATTCCAAGAGCTAAATCAGAAAATACAGATACCAATCATACCTGTATCTGGTGTAAAAATCCGAGGCATAATTCCAGACAAGTCTGTTGAATGCAAGATACAAGCCTACTTAAGTATAAAGATCGGAAAATATGAATTTGAGCATCCATTCATGGTTATGAAGAAAATAAAATACAACGTCATTTTTGGAATAGACTTCATGATAAGCTCTAGGATGACAATTGATATGGATAAGGGTGAAATTCGATTTCCAGTGGTAGAAAATAATGGAAATAGAACTGTAGAAAGAGTCCAAATTAGTAGCACACTTGAAGAGAACGAATTGTTAAAGATCGAGGGAAAAGAAGTGGATCTATTGGACGAAGAGAGCCAAGAACTAGAAGAAAGAGATCTTAACACAGAATTAGAGCCGGAATTGGTCATGAGAATTGAAGAGATAGTTGCAATCGAAGAGGAAAGCTGCGAAAAACCCGAAATTTGGGAGGCTATTACTCAAGCTGCGGTATCTGCAGAAGAAAAACGAATATTGTACAACATCATAAAGAAATATATTGAAGTTTTTAGTGATAAACCAGGGCAGATTCCTAACTACAAGTACAAACTGATAGTTACTGACTGGACGCCATATAAGGGAAAAATATATGATGTGCCAGAGAAGTATTTCACTGAAGTAAAACAAATCATCGAGGAAATGTTAGCTGATGGATTGATCGTGAAAACTACCACTCCATTTCTGAACCCTATAGTAATTGTAAAGAAAAATAACGGAAAACTTCGTTTGTGCCTTGATGCACGAGTCCTAAATTCCAGACTGATTCCAGAGTATAGTCAGGCCCCTAAAATTAAGGACATTGTGAAGAGATTTCGAGGTCAGAAATATTTTACGAGTATGGACTGTACAGCTTCATTTCACCATATTGTACTTGAAGAAAAGTCACGGTTATTAACAGGTTTTATGTTTAATAACCAAACATATGCCTATTGTCGGTTGCCTTTCGGATTAAAAGTCAGTTCGGCAGTATTGATAAGGGCACTAGATAGAAGCCTAACGAGTGAAGTAAAGGACTTTGTAAATTGTTATGTTGATGATCTAGTCTTTGCGAGCACTACCTTCGAAGAACATTGTGTCAAATTGGAAAAGCTATTAAGTAATTTACAGAGAACTGGCTTCAAAATAAATTTATCAAAATCTAAATTTTGCCAAAGCCAAGTACTTTTTGTAGGTCACGTGATCGATGGAGAAGGGATAAGACCAAATCCCGTAAAAATAAAGGCAATATGCGATTTCCCTAGGCCGACTAAAGTAAAGCATATAAGGCAATTTCTTGGGTTGACTGGATTCTTCTCAGACCATTGTGAAGGTTACACAGATACGGCTGCACCGTTACAGAACTTGCTAAAAGTAAACAATAAATGGAAGTGGAATGATGAGGCAGAAGAAGCATTCATCAACATGAAAGAGCTGATGAAGAAAAGTATTAAACTGGGATATCCTGATTATCAACAGAGATTCATAATTCAAGCTGATGCATCACACGTTGGTGTAGGAGCATGCCTATATCAAGAAGATAATGAAACCAAAAGACGAACTTATTTGGCATTTACCAGTAGGAAACTTAGAAAACATGAGCAACATTATACTACTACTGAGCTTGAACTACTCGCAATAGTGCATGCATTACAACATTGGAGACGTATAATTTATGGCTACCCAGTAACAATACGGACAGACCACAAGGCGTTGACTTTTGGGTTAAAAGCCGTCATGATCAGCGAAAGGATAACGCGATGGATGTTATTCACGCAACAGTTTGACTTAAAGATTGAACATTGCAGTGGAAAGGAAAACATCTTAGCTGATGCGTTAAGTAGAAACCCACATGAAGGTGAAGAACATGTACTAGCAATCGAACTGGATACACAAGACGAACAACTACTAAGAAAGTTAGAGAATCTGAGAGAATTTCAAGAATCTGACCAGAAATTAAAGATCATTATCGATAATTTGGTTAACAGGGAACCAACGCCAGAACTCACAAAGAAATATGAAATTGTAGACGGAATACTATTGAAAGTAGTGGACAAGATCAGTAACAGCAAAAGAATTGTAATACCGGAAGAGCTACAAAGAGAATTAATCTGGCATACTCATAAGATGACAGGACATGCTGGTATAGACAAGGTTATAGGGACGATAATGGAGAAATTCACGTGGAATGGATTACGAAGATCAGTAAGAAACATAGCGAAAACATGCGATGTGTGTCAGAGAGTAAAGCATAACAATTATACATGCGGACATAAACCGATCCCAATTATACCATCTAGAGCTCAGGAAATTTATGCAATAGATATTTTTGGAAAGTTGCCCACTGCTAGGAAGGGAAAGAAATATATACTAGTGGTTATCGACGTATTCTCTAAATATATTTCATTGCAAGCCATACAGAGAGCCAATACTAAACAAGTTTTACACGGCCTCATTAATAAGACATTTCCTGAAATGGGAAAACCTGAGAGGATCCTTACTGATAGAGGAACACAATTTACTTCAGTTATGTTCCGCGAACGAATAAGAAATGAGGGCATCAAACATACGTTATGTTCAGTTCGTCATCCAGCAGCTAATCCCGTAGAGAGATATATGAAGGAGATCGCTAAATTCGGGAGAATATATTGTAGTCAACAACATTGGAAATGGATAGATATGCTAGATATCATAGCTGAAAGTTTAAACAACACGGTTAATCAATCAATAGCCCAAATTCCTAGCGTAGCCCATAAAAATGTTCATCCACAGAGAACATGGGACAGCATTTTCACTATGCAGCTAGAGAAAAAGCCAGATCCTCAAGAAATAAATCTAAAGATCCAACAGAGACTCAAGGATCAGTCTCAAAAACGGTTAAGAAGGCTGCGGAATAAGAAGTTCCATCCACATTTCAAACAAGGAGATCTAGTTCTGGTTAAGACTGCACCAATATCAAATGCACCAGCAAAAATATGTGCTAAATTTCTGCCGTTATACAATGGTCCCTACAGAATCGAACGCGTACTTGGGAATAATGCGTACGAAATAGCAAGTTTAAGTGGCAAATATCGTAACGTACATAATGCATGCAATATCAAGTTGTACTTCCAAGAGAATCAGCAAATGTAATAAGAACTTAAGAGATAAGAAAGTCTAAAGCCATTAAATGACCTACCATTGTGAAATGCGCAAAGAGGAAGGAACAAATATCTTTATTACGACCACTGGAATGAAGAAAAAGCAGTTGCCAAATACATGGTTACGGGTCATGTAAACAAATTAATGCAACTAGGACGTAATCGATATCAATCTGCTGATATTCGATAATCGAATAGATAATATCGCAATGGCAGGGAATATACGAGATGCAAAGTCACATTTGAGATTCAAGTTAACAATGAGAAAATATATCGTTACCAATATATTTTCTTCATGCCAGGGGGAGTAAATGTGCCCGTTCGCATCTCGTAGACCAACAACAAAATGGCGGCGTAGGAAGGTATGGCCCATGCGATCTACTAAGGCAATGAACTTCGTATCAATGCAACGTATAGGAGGCTATGTACGTCACGGAAAGGATAGGTTTCGAAGACAGTGCAGAACAGTAGAGGCTCATTTGAATTGTTTTAAAAAAAATATAGCAGCGGGTGAATTGTTTAACGAGACTCTCAAAAAAATTACTTCACGGAGACAAGACGCAGATGCAAGCGGATCTACATATTCGACGAATATACTTACCTATAGAAGAAGAATATTAATTATATATATTCGCGACAGCATATAATTAAAGTATTCATCGCTGTATGCAAGTAGAAGAGCCGAGAGAAAAATATAAATATATAAAATATTGGTGATATACGACGGATTTGGGCTAATAAGCAGCAACGTAACGATCGAAAGAATCGGAATTCACTTTTGTGAAATATTAAGTATCTACATACGAGAAGATTATAATTTCCGTAGCAGTAAAAAATAATAATTATTTACGGAGAAAATATTTCACAGAAAGAAAAACTTTGACGATTATTTTAAATAACAGAAAAATGCAGAATACTATGACTAATTACTGCCCACAAGGAATTCTTCTCATTGTCTACAGATACAAGATGATGACTGTCTGCTAATTCATCAAGATGGACTAAACTGGGGATATGTACCGTCGAACCAGATGACCAGCCGGAGAGTATTGGACAGACCAACCAGTGGAGATGATGACGTTGGATGAGGATCGGCCAGCCTAAAGACCGGACGATATGCAGTGGTCTGACGAGCTATATGACCAGCAGATGACCATGAACGTCCAGCCCAGCCAGATATCCAGTTCCGATCCGAGGGTCTAGCAGCAACAGAAGGACGGAGCAACCACCAGACCAGATGTAGCAACTGACGAGCTAAGTCCATACTTTTCTATAGTAGAGTAGTTTCTTGCAATCTGCACCCTCAATCTATTTTGGCATGTGCTGAGAATTTGGTGATTTATGAAGTAATTAAGAACGCGTGTGTAATATAAGTAATGTGTGAAATACTTAAGATTTTAAGATTAAATGGAAGTGTTGAGTTAGAATGATAATATGACATATACTGGATACCGCTCTAGCACATTGACAGTGGAACTAATATCCGATAAGAGAAAGGTGTGTTATTTGTGTAGAGCTAGAATCAATGAGTCTAAGTCACTAGTAAAGGTTCGATTAATCTCGTTTTACCTGAGTATAGTTTACGTCACGAAATACCTGCGCAATACGATGATCATTGACAAATTAAGTATTCCTTTCGTCAGAGAAAGAGGGCATATGAATTCGTATTACTGTTATTAAAAATAGAGGTTATCGACTGCGTATTTTGCTAAGCAATTCTTGAATATTTAGCATATGGTTTTGGAGTTATGGCTATATGCATGCGGCTAAATGGAAGCCGATAGTATGTTAATGTGACGACGGTATTGTATTGAAAAGTGATTATATATTGATGAATGGTTTAAGTGAAGAGATTTAGAAATGTTCTACGGGAAGTGTAAGAATTGCAATTTGACGTGCTAATGATTTATTAGTAATATAAGGTGAGTTTATATGCCATGTTTGAAAATATACGTCAAGAAGAGAATTCCGCGCAGATGACCATTTCAAGGTAAGGTAAATATGAATTATGTAGAATTGTGTATCGTGACAGTGATATTGTGTTTGACTTGTGTGAATAACAGGTACTGCGTAAGAGAGAGTGTTCATATATATGATGCAATAGACTCATAATTGATTATATATCTAGTATTTCGTGGAGCGGTGATCTTACAGGTTGATATGAAATACCTACATTCTATACTATCCATACACGGTCAGTAGCACGTATATAAATGAAATATTGAGACAGTGAATATTTCAAGAGTACATTGAGCCATTAATAGATGAGTGTGTAGATTAGAAACTATTCGAAGAGTTAGTTAGATTATTTTTATTTCTACTCAGATAAATATGATTTTAACTTAGTATATAAAAATGACCAGTATTACAATGGTTAGTTAGGAGCCAGATATCGTAGGCACGAGGGTGGTATTGCTTTAGCTCGTAAGTCGTTACTTGTTCGTACTTGAAAGACGTTACCTAACACTCAGAGTTCAAACCTATGAAAGACTTTAACTTATGAATGGAAAGTCGGTGAACACTGCCACAATTTAATACACGCGAGAGTGTATACTTGTGAAACATGTCTTATATGTGGTGAGGATAACTTTAATAATTAACAGAGCTGTATTTACAATATGAAAATTTTATTTGATTCCTTGAATGCTCAATGATCGCAAAATATTATTTAAAAAAAGTAATACTTTCGGAACATGGCTACGAAGGTACAGATGTGTATTTATTGGAATTTGAACTTTATTAATGAGAGAATGTTAGCATTTTTTTAAGTTCCACTATTTTATCTTAAATGAGCCAGCGCTGACTCTAACTTATTTTCAAATGATGAGATAATACGGAATTATTACTACCCAGATTTCACTATATCTCGAACATTAATTTTTCTCAATAAATAATCTTATATATTTTTTTTAGTATGTGACTGTATAATGATTTCTGTTCTGGCAACGTTTAGAGTTAAGTTAGTTGATAAGTTTACTAGATGTAAGCAATTAATATCTTCTCACAAATGAAATGTGAGATGATTTCTTGTTATCGGTCGTCTTTCTCGTGCATACTGATACTTACATGTTGCGTACTCCAGCGGTCGGAATCTCTTCAGAAACCACGTTAAACAATTACATATAAAATCTCAGATTTTATGGGCGGAAAAAGGATACCCTGAGAAGAAATAATGAGCTACCGGGATAATCTTGCACTGACCACTGCAAGAGCGGGTGCAATAATAATAATAATAATAATAATAATAATAATAATAATAATAATAATAATGGTCACGACGATGATGATAATAATAAAAATATCACTAATGGGTAGGCAAACAAAAGTACGAACCACAACACATTAAGGTTAAACAACTCACACACAATACAACCTCTTAGACGCATAACTAGCAATTCCAAAATCACACATAACAATTTAGTTACATACTTTTATCATTTTAGTGCATTACGATACAATGAATTTTGCATGCGGACGTTGACAGTTTTTAATTAATCCACGAAAGTTTCGAAGAATGTGGTCCTTGGCAGTACGAGATCATTTGTATAATATAGACTTTCCAGTACTTGAGTAGTGTTATCCAATAGCAATACTTGCTATATAATTTAACGGTAAACACACACACAAAGTTTTCTTCTTACACCAATAAAAGAATTAAGGTTGGAGCACACCTAGAAATATTTAAAAGGTGAGTTATCCACCGGAGTCAGGCTCTTTAAAAGTTCTCCTTAACGTAGCTTCAACGCAACAGGCCGACTGACTCGCTCTCCGACAGAGAAGCCGGAAATCCACAGCTGCTCCCAGCATTCAAAGTGCTCAATCTGCGCATGGCCAGCGATCAAAATCTAGCCACTCAGATTAATCCAGCAAATACGTAACAATAAGAGAATTAGTTTGAATTAAGTGTGCATGGAAAATTCCACAACTAGATGACAGTTTCAAACAATGAACGATAGATAACGTCTCGTTTCACAAGTAGTCATGCCAGAAACGTAAATAAATACTCGTAGGTGTTTTCAAGTAGTAATTCCATTATGCCAAATAAATATTAGTCCCCAATTTTCACGTCACACATAGTAACAGTTTCCCTTTCATTGCACCAACAACGACAAATGCTGCTATCTTCTCAGCAACTGAAGCACTAGGTGACGACACACGCTGCATAGCCTTACGAAGCAGATTTTGATCAGCTACACGTCTTAGTTCAGGATTGTTTTGTCGATAAGCGATGCCATGCTCTTTGCAGGCAGCATCTAACCAGGATCACCACGTACCAAGCGGACGTCAAGACTTGTTCCAGGGCTGCAGTTCTGGTAACTGGGAAGATGAAGCTCAAAGGGAAGAAGATCAATCACCTTATTGATGAGCCCATGCCCAGCATGCTTCCTCACATTTCTCCCAGCACGTTTTTTACCTTCTTCTGAGACAACTTGTTTACTCTTTCCTCAGCCATGATAAGTGTTTATAAGCGATGACAACTCGCTAGTTTTAGGTCCGTGATACAGTTTAATGAGTTGACATGTACGACACTGTCTCACTGAAGGTCTCCTAGCTAAACTCACTTGTTCATGATGTAAACTACACGTTTGAAGCACTGACAAAATAGGATCTTGAGTTCAGTCACGAGGTACCTCATCCCAGGTCTTCGTTACAGCATTCGCAGCTACATTAACAAAAAATGCCTTTGGTAATACATTCAACTCTTCTTCAGTAAAAGTTTTTAGTTTCTTTTTGTAAGCATAAAACTTCACGATTGCCATTTCAACTGCGTCAGACTTTGGATCGGATAGAAATGACATGATATCTTTACTCTACAAATGTTTCTTTAGCACTACCGTCATTTCGACACTGCAATTTACATATTATAATGTTCACCTCCCGCCATGCACTGCAACACAACCAATCAAAGAGCATGCACACATGTCGTAAAGACTGTTTAGTTGTTTCTCCACTATGCTGCTTGTAAAGAGTTTTAAATTATGGGCATCCTAATTCATGCATGCCGATAATTTCACACGATGATGGTAGATACTCACGCAACCATTCCTTCTTTTCACAACCCTTTAAAAAAGCAAAATCTGCTCCTGACAGATGTGCGTGCATGATTAAAGATAGAAAGCGATAAGGTATTATTTTTAATTTTAATTATTTTTCAATCAATTGAGTCCCTTTTTTGTCTTCATCTGTTTGCAAAGAGGAAGGGAAAGGTGGGATAAATATTAAACTAACGAGTTTTGACGCCCACAACACAACGCAAACCAACACAGCCACCTCTTGAAACACAAATTTGTTGCCGTTTTCTTTGAAGCTTTGTACATCAGCTATTAATATTCTTCTCATGGTGGAATTAAGCACTCTACTCTCTATCACAGTATCTGAGAGACTAAAGAAAAATACTCACACATATAATCTATGAAGGCATGCCCATTGCCCTACTACTCAAGATAACGTCTGGAAGTGCATCAAGACTTAAAGGTGAGGTTAGGCTCGTCCATGAGGTCAGGCTTGCTCTATTACATGAATCCACATTCCTCTACTACTTAAGATAGCGTCGCGAGAATCCCCATTGTCTTACTACTTAAGATGGCGCCGGGAAGGGCATCTAGCCGTTAAGTGAAGTTAATCCCAACCAAGTTGGGGGATGTCCACGTCGAAAAGTGTATCTGCCCGCAAAACTGAGGTTAGGCCCCTCCAAGATGGCGATTTTGAGATTAGCCATGCGCTCTTATGCAAAATCCACGACAAGAAGGGCAACTAGCCGTAAAAGTATGGTTAGGTCCCTCCAAGATGGCGTCTGTGAGGTTAGGCTCGCTCCCTTATGGAAATCCGTGAATAGCCCTACTACTATACTAGGGGTCAATGCCCTCGGGTCAGAACCCGCATAGTTATACTACAAGGGGTCAATGACCACGGGTGATAAGACAGCAAAAATGATTCACTAATGATCCAGGACCGGCCTTGCTCTCCTACTGGAGTAGATTTTCGAACTGTGTACATTGCTGTACACCTTCTTCAATTTTCGCTTCAATATAACTTAGTAACCACATTTATTGAAATAATCAAATGACTGAAACTCAAGATAACAGTGCCGAGGACAACATCGGAAGCTCAGCGCTGTTTTTGAAGAGGACAACAACTTTCTTATATAGTTCAATGAGCGAGGAAATACTGACCGCTCTTGCAATGCTCTCGTGAAGGGTCGGGGGAAAAACCAGGTAAGTCACTTTTTTCTCGAAATTGAGATATTGTTACAGTCCGCTTCAGAGTGATCATGCGCATCTATTGAGAGGTCGGAAATGGGAAAAAAACAGGCGAGTCAATGATGCCTCAGCTGGCCACAAGAGGGCAGAGCAAATATCGCGGCGCTATCTGTCTTGACTTTGTTCTCTGTGCATCCCTCCATTTACTTGATGTGTTGTTTTTAGGCAGCATCCTACTTCATGAATTTACTGAGCTCAGAACACTTTAAGCAAGCCTCGGACCTATGGGAGTAATGGACTCCCACTCCCATTTGACGGGCGAGGGACTCCTTGGAAACAACTTGGCGAACGAAATGGAATTCGATGGGGAGCTATCAATATTAAAAGGGCTTATGGAAGAAAGAAGGTAGAACTGGCTGAGTCAGCAAAGAGGATGCATCTGGATGTGCTAGGAGTAAGTGATATTCGGATAAGGAGAGATAATGAGGAAGAGATAGGAGATTATAAAGTGTACTTGACGGATGTTAGAAAGGGAAGGGCAGAGTCTGGGGTAGGGCTCTATATCAGGAATACCATTGCACGCAACATAGTTTCTGTTAAGCACGTAAATGAGCAAATGATGTGGGTAGATCTGTCAGTGGGAGGAATTAGGACAAGAATTGTGTCCGTGTATTCACCATGTGAGGGTGCAGATGAGGATGAAGTTGACAAGTTTTATGAAGCATTGAGTGACATCGTGGTCAGGGTCAACAGCAAGGATAGAATAGTGCTAATGGGCGATTTCAATGCAAGAGTTGGGAATAGAACTGAAGGATACGAAAGGGTGATTGGTAAATGTGGGGAAGATATGGAAGCTAATGGGAATGGGAAGCGTTTGCTGGACTTCTGTGCTAGTATGGGTTTAGCTGTTACGAATACATTCTTCAAGCATAAGGCTATTCACCGCTACACATGGGAGGCTAGGGGTACCAGACAAGGTCAAGCAGCAGGGAAACCTTTCTGGACAGTAATAAGGAATCTTAGGAAGGGAGGGAAAAAAGGAAATGAACAGTGTTTTCAGTAATTCAGGTGAACACGTAATAGATCCCAGGGAATCACTGGAGAGGTGGAGGAAATATTTTGAACATCTTCTCAATGTAAAAGGAAATCATCATGGTGGTGTTGCAAACAGCCAAGCTCATGGGGAGAAGGAAAAGAATGTTGGTGAAATTATGCTTGAGGAAGTGGAAAGGATAGTAAATAAACTCCATTGTCATAAGGCAGCAGGAATACATGAAATTAGATCTGAAATGGTGAAGTATAGTGGGAAGGCAGGGATGAAATGGCTTCATAGAGTAGTAAAATTAGCGTGGAGTGTTGGTAAGGTACCTTCAGATTGTACAAAAGCAGTAATTGCACCTATCTACAAGCAAGGGAACAGGAAGGATTGCAACAACTATCGAGGTATCTCATTGATTAGTATACCAGGCAAAGTATTCAGTGGCATCTTGGAAGGGCGGGAGCGATGAATCGTTGAAAGGAAGCTGGATGAAAACCAGTGTGGTTTCAGACCACAGAGAGGCTGTCAGTATCAGATTTTCAGTATGCGCCAGGTAATTGAAAAATGCTACGAGAGGAATAGGCAGTTGTGGTTATGTTTCGTAGATCTAGAGAAAGCATATGACAGAGTACCGAGGAAAAGGATGTTCGCCATACTGGGGGACTATGGAATTAAAGGTAGATTATTAAAATCAATCAGAGGCATTTATGTTGACAATTGGGCTTCAGTGAGAATTGATGGTAGAATGAGTTCTTGGTTCAGGGTACTTACAGGAGTTAGACAAGGCTGTAATCTTTCACCTTTGCTGTTCGTAGTTTACATGGATCATCTGCTGAAAGGTATAAAATGGCAGGGAGGGATTCAGTTAGGTGGAAATTTAGTAAGCAGTTTGGCCTATGCTGACGACTTGGTCTTAATGGCAGACTGTGCCGAAAGCCTGCAGTCTAATATCTTGGAACTTGAAAATAGGTGCAATGGGTATGGTATGAAAATTAGCCTCTCGAAGACTAAATTGATGTCAGTAGGTAAGAAATTCAACAGAATCGAATGTCAGATTGGTGATACAAAGCTAGAACAGGTCGATAATTTCAAGTATTTAGGCTGTGTGTTCTCCCAGGATGGTAATATAGTAAGTGATATTGAATCAAGGTGTAGTAAAGCTAATGCAGTGAGCTCGCAGTTGCGATCAGCAGTATTCTGTAAGAAGGAAGTCAGCTCCCAGACGAAACTATCATTACATAGGTCTGTTTTCAGACCAACTTTGCTTTACGGGAGCGAAAGCTGGATGGACTCAGGATATCTTATTCATAAGTTAGAAGTAACAGACATGAAAGTAGCGAGAATGATTGCTGGTACAAACAGGTGGGAACAATGGCAGGAAGGTACTCATAATGGGGAGATAAAGGCTAATTTAGGAATGAACTGGATGGATGAAGCTGTACGCATAAACAGGCTTCGGTAGTGGTGTCATATGAAGCGAATCGAGGAGATAGGTTACCTAGGAGAATAATGGACTCTGTTATAGAGGGTAAGAGAAGTAGAGGGAGACCAAGACGACGATGGTTAGACTCGGTTTCTAACGATTTAAAGATAAGAGGTATAGAACTAAACGAGTTGAAAATCGAGGATTTTGGCGACGTTCAGTAAATTCTCAGAGGCTTGCAGACTGAACGCTGAAAGGCTTAACAGTCTATAATGATAATGTATGTATGTATGTATGTATGTATGTATGTATGTAATTGTAGTTATATTTATTAGCTTCTTATTGCCTGGTTTGTAGTGCCAGATATATTTAATCTTTTGTCGCACTGTAGTTCATTACTTAACGATAATAGTTTCTTGTTATTTCTGTGAACTATAAAAATGTGACACTGAACATTTTGATGCAACACCAGCCGCCACTGATATCTTCTAGGCCCATGATAGGTCGGAACTATCACCCTCGTCGTGTCTTCTTAAGACTAACTCGAACGCACCGCAAAACTTAATGCAGTCTATTATTCTTGATAGCACATTCATATTCTTTTCCACTTGTTGAATGTGCTTTTCTTTTTCTTCGTGATAAGCATGGCTTAAAAATATTCCAATGGTGACCGTTCCTAAAGCACTTAAGTTAAAAGATTGTCAATGTATTTCTCACTGTCATGCCTCTTGATTAAAGAGTTTAGATGCCCAAGCTCTCTAACACCCACCGTTCCCCAAAAATCACTATTGCCAAAACACAAACGCGGAACATAGAAAAGGGCATTTCTAATCTCACATCCGAACACTCAATCGATTTCACACACTTTTCTATTATATTTTCGAGTCAGTTGCGTATACTGAGGGCTAACAAGGCTATCGGTGAATCCCAAGCCTCAACTGAGAATGATGGAAGTCTAAATCACATTATAATGCAAGTATCTGACAGACTGTACCATTTACAAAACTTGAAAGCAGTGAGAAAAAACGTCGCACGTATATCTGACAGTTAGGCACCGGATATTGATATCGCAGTCCAGGCTCTCGTCCCTCTCCCCTCTACTCGCCCCTCGTAGCTTGCTGCTGAATATCGGATAAGTGCAGGGACCGGGGGATAGGTGCTGAGTATTCGGGCCGTCATAAGTCTACTGCTATCAACCATGCGTTACTCATCGTATACACTTCCTCACCTCAGTCTATCTTGAGCAAGCAGAGATTGAAGACCTGCAGTGTAGTGCGTGCCTTGAAGTATGGTGGGAGTAGAACAATATCGGGACGCAATTGGGAGTGGCAGTGGAGGATAAGGAAGAATACTACGAGATATTTGCAGAGGAAGGAAGAGCTGGGAAAGATGGGAGAGGTGGTGCTGGTGGCAGCGTTGATAGGTGTGTTCCTGGTTATTGGTGGGGGATTGAACCCCGATCCGAATACAAGAGGCAATTCCACTGGGAAGACTTTGGAAGCGATTAGGGAGGTAGTGAGCGAGGTAATAAAAGAAACTTGCCCTTGGGACCAGGTCAAGAAAACGATGAAAGAACAATCGAAGGAGATAGGGAATATGAGAAAATGGTTACAAAAAAGAACTGAAGAAACTTTGACCAAAGCGGGTAACAGCGAGAGAGACATAGAGTTGCTTAGAGAGAAAGTACAAAACCTAGAAGTAGCAGTGCTGAAACTGAAGAAAGAAGCAGAAGTTAGCAACCAGGAAACGATGAAGAAATGCACATTTATATATGGTATTCAGGAAGAAGCTAAAGAAAGCCAAGTTGACATCCAAGAGGTCATCCAGAACAAGATGAAAATAAATTTTAGTGAAGTGGACATAGACGATGCGTAAAGGGTGGGTAAAGTGAAAGGGCGTCGACCAGTCAGAGTGAAGTTACTATCGTCCTTAATGGCCGACATAATAAGAAACGCGAGCAATAAGGACAAAAATGTGTGTAAGGGGAGATTTGGATAGAGAAGGGAGTGAGATTCTGAAAATACTGAAGAGGCATCTAGGGAGGGCCAGACACCAAGGCTTAAAGGCCCATATACGGGGGCAACAGCTAGCGGTGTCAAATGGAAGATCGGTCCATGTGTGGCCAGTGTCAAAAATGAAAGCAATGGACGAGAACTACAAGAAGGAGGACTTGGCGATAAGGCAAGATGAAAGGAAGGAGGCAGAGCGAGTGATGGAACCCGCTGAGGTAAGATGAGATCAACCCAGGGAAAGATTGACAGCGCGGTGCGAGAATGGGAACGAGGAGTCTAGAGGCGAGGGTGGAGGGTGAGTCTCAAGGAAATTCAAGTGAAGAGTGCAGTGGACAAGTGAATAAAAAAGGTGGAGGTGAGATGGGTGAATCGAAAGGAAGAGAAATCATTAGCAAAGGGAGAAGTATGAGTCTAAAATACTTGTGGGGTGAAAGGAAAAAAGGTGCGGAGGAAAGAGGGCGACAAAATATGTCAAGAAAGGAGTGCAGTTAGAGGGCGGGAGGGCTAGGGTAACGAGAAGCAGAAACAAGGGAGGAAATGTTATAGCAATAATGGAAGGTAGGGTTTGTCAATATTGAGGGACTGTTAGACAAATTAGGTAATAAAGAAGTAGAGGAAAGCTTTTGATATTATGGCACTCTTAGACGCGTGGCTTGAACTAGGGAAGGAAATAACATGGGGGGGGGGCTATTGGTAAACCTTTTTCTGAAGTATTTATTTATTCGTGTCAGAGGTACCAATATATAAGAAATCAATTGAAATACAATTCAAAAAATTAAGTAATAAAATATGAAGTATGTTAATTACACAAAAGGAAAGACATATGAACAAATTAATTGTAAAAAAAATAAAAGGAGAAAGGAAGTATTACATGACAATATCTACACTATATTGTACCCGCTCAAAGCTTGAGTCCCAACCAGCATTTATCTCAGGGAGTGTTACGGTCCGAATCTATCGATACTAATAAACAATAAATTTTATTTTGAGATATAAGATCTCAAACTAAATGTAAGGGCGCCATCCAATCAGTACTACAGGGTTGAACGGGACACTCTAATCTTTAACTTTAAGACTCATCATAAAACGCACAAATTATATATCTATTCAAATCAAAGGGAAATTATGAAGGCTCCATCCTAGGGATGGGGACGGATATTCAAACGGTCACCAAGGGTTTACTATTCTACAAGAACGAGAACCTGAAACTGTTTCCTTGCAAATGCTAAAGGAGCATTTTATTTAAGTAAACAAAATAATTTTTACACACAATCAAAATCTGTTGACCTTTGATTTGCCGGTAATTTGGCAAATTATTCCTGAAAAATGATTACATAATATTTATCACTTTTGACCACCCTTCCATTTGGGTGGTGGAACCGTTGATATCTGAAGGTATCAGATTTACCTTCGTTAACACCATGACCATATTTGGTCATGGACCAATTACCTGTTGGCTAAGTAGGCGCGATCACATGGACCATGTTATCGTCTCCACTTTGATTGAGATGAGACCAACCCGGAAACTACAAACTCACCCCGGGTTCCTAACCAAGATATGCTAATCGTTAGTTGAAGGAAACGACAAAGCGACTCTAACCTAATGGCCCAGATGTAGGGATTTGCCTTCATTTTACAACTATTAACTTTACTTATTATTCACAACACTTGACATTATTACGTTAATTCGCCAGCTGACTTCCCTAGTATCATTCATCATCAGCATCCTCAATAATAAAATAAAATAAAAATTAAAATATTATTATCAACATCATTATAATTAATAGTGGAAATCGTCATTATCGTAACCCGTAATCATCCTCGCTATAATACTTCAACTTCTCGCTCTTATTATTCTCATTAAAAAGTAGCTTCTTTCTTATTCTTATTCTCCTTCTTCAAATATTCTCATTATTATTATTATTATTATTATTATTATTATTATTATTATTATTAGTTAAAAATCTCAAATTTTTCATTTCAACTCCCAACATCATTATTATGTCCAAAATATAAAAAGTAAATTCTTCTTCTTAAAAAAAGTATCTTCTTTTTTTATACTTCAAATATTATCATTATTAGAGTGGTTTGAAAATTTCAATATTTTCAATTCAATTCCCACCATCATTATTGTTTTCATAAATTAAAAAAGTCTTCTTCTTCAAATATTTATTATTATTATTATTATTATTATTATTATTATTATTATTATTATTAATTTTAAAAAATTAATTTCGCTTGTTACCCGGTAGTCCACTCTTAATATGTTTAACGCATAACCCCTTTTACAATTCCGATTTATTTTGGCACTAATCAATCCAGATATGATTTACTTGGGATATTATTATTATTATTATTATTATTATTATTATTATTCTTTCGAGAATTTTTATGTTTATATCCCATCTTTATAATTTAGTCACATACGTTCTCTCCCAAACAGAAATCACCAAGATCCGAATTCACATCGGTCGGGACATAATAGTGTTCGAACCCGCAACCTTATTTTCGTACTGTCGTTAATTCATGGAGACCATATGCTCCTAAGACAATTCTCAAATCCCATAACACCTCGCAGTTGGGCAAATACCTCCAATCTCTGCAAGTGTTAAATTATTCTTTCCTTTTACATTTTGAAGTCCATTTATCCATCGGAACTCTTCAAAACATTTTCACTAATTAACCCTCGGTGTGTGGACTCTATTCTGCCACTCAATACACCGGTATATAAATACAACCTCTATGTGGGCCTTAAGATCCATCTATTTCTTCATCAACATCAGTACAATTCACTTTCATTTCGGGCCGGATTTCTGTCCCACAAACTCCAAATCTCAACTTTTGGCTCAAATCACTCTGGGCCTCAAACATAGCGTGACCATATTATCAAAATGCCTATCTCGTTTCTACCAAAATTATTTATGATTATTATGGAGTCCAAAAACGTTAAATCAACAATTAGTGTTAAAATAGGATTCACTGTCCAAATAAAATATTCATGCCACATAATATCTCCACATTTAAATTACTTTAATTTGCAATCATTCTACCCAACTAGGCCCGTGCCTTTATTCTCAAAGATTATTATTAAACACGCCTTTACACATTACCCAATATTAATGTAACTACTTCGACACTTGTACAGATTATTATTATTATTTTGTCCATTGGCGAACTTCGCGATATTTACAAACAAATCAATGGACTTCATTCCGTCTCACAATAATTTAAATCACTTGGCAACCCTACATCTGGATTATCTTAACAACATGCCTTAATATCTATAAAAGTTCCGATACTGGAAAAACACTTTGGAAGCACTTCTAAATGAATATTAACATTATCTTTACGTGAAACGTGCTCCATATCATATCAAACAACTCAAGCAATTGAATGAACAACTCAACCCTACTATACTCTATTTAATAATCAAAATTATGATGAGTGCTCGATCTAATCATGTGCATATTCATTTGTCCCTTTGTCTATCTATCTTTAAATTTATACGAGCCGGAAACGGCTCGTTTCACAATCAAGTTACCATGATAAAATAATATGATTTCCTCCCACTAACGATAGCAATCTACAAATATTTGAAAAGGTTACTCATCTCTGCCATTGTAGTCTGCTAAAACTAGACATAGAGCCTAGCCCCTCCGGTTTTTAGCACTGCATTCTACTGGTATTCATGCCAGCTTGAAGAATTAATCCTTGACCCTTTTCAACTGTACACATTTTGAATAAAAACAAATAAACTAACTGTTGCACTCTGGAATAACTTCCACCCTAAATTCCACTCACAAATTTTACACTCTCGACCTTGTATCTAGCCCACTTAATGCAGATATACATTCTTCATTCCTTTCCCGGACACTAGGAAGATGGGACACCTCGGGATCCACTTTACAACGGCCCGTGCGCGCACTTGAATTTACCTTCTCACGTTCGTGTAGCTGACCAGGTATCAGTTTAGCATCGACTGTTTACTAGGTGACATAAACACTCGTGACCGGTCTCACGTAACGCACTTCCTAATCTGTTGGTAGAATCTCACACTCCGTAAGTTATGCTTTACTGAGTTCTGTCTATACTGAGTGTCAACTCAAGACCTTAGCGGTCCCTTTGACGTTAGTCAGACTTCTGGTCGGTGAATAGGCTTCCGCAGCGCCAAATAGTTCCCTAGGTTTGTTGGTTGTTCCTGAAGTCAGGAGCTTCCTTCAGTTTGGTTAGATATTCTGGTGAACTGATTTGACGAATTAAAAAATTTTGCCCTGTATAAATACGGAAAATATATCACAGGTTGTATGTTATTCGGGTTCGTTACCAACTCTTATATTTCATACGTAGATGGCTATGAATAGTTAATGTTCTCAGTGGTGTGTGTAGCAAAATAATAATTATTTAATATGATATTGATATCCTATTGCACTGTGTACTTAGTAAGCTTTATTCGAGTTCATTCCATTGCTGATAAGTTCGCATAATATGTGCGACGTTGAAGATGGATCCAAGAAAACTGTTGGCAATACTGGCTGCAATGTAACAACATGTTCAATATTCATAATGGCTGCCAGCTATGAGCAACACGTGTGTGATGCTGTGGCGCTTGAGTCCCCTATGAAATACTTGAAAGCTAACAAACGTGGAGAAAAATTAGGTAGGAAATCTAAACCAAATTGTTTTAAACGTTTACAGTAGTCTACGAGATTAGAATTCGCTGTGGACTGTGGAATACGCGGTGAATAACACCGCGCAGCTGACCGGCGTTTCTGTGTACAGTGTTTACGCCGCTCGCGTAAAATTTAAACTCCACGGAAAATCCAAGTCTCCAGCGAAAGGTCGATGTGTCAGCTGTGCACTCGCCGTAAATAAAGCAGGAAGGGCCTTAACACGGTATGGGAATAGGATCCTTGGCGTATTCGATAATAATAATAATAATAATAATAATAATAATAATAATAATAATAATTTGTACTTTGCTTTACATTCGTAACCGCCCTCTACCTGCAGAAATGTTGTCATGAGGGCATCATGAGTTCGTTTTTACCTTCCGAATGACGAGACTACAATATTTACAACATGCCTGGAAACATTGTATTTTGCAATCCCACTCCCAGGTGTTTTCTTCAGCTTTTTGAACTGCGAGAAACTGCCACTGACAGTCGTTGCACGAGAGCGGAATCGTATACTTATGTTGGAAGTCCCCATGTGCCTCACACAAATTGCATTATGAAATAAAAATAAACCTTGCTTCTCTTGCCTCGGTATTCGTCAGTTTCCTGTAGGTATTACATGGTCAATAAAGGAATAAATAGGTATGGTACGTAATCAAAGTACAGCTATGTGAAAGGATGTGATTTCGTTTGATGCCTCACTATTTCAGAATGAAGTACTTGTCAGACAGACGCACGGCGTTAATAATAAGCTGGTTGTGGCGGAGATGGAGAAAGGAAACGGAAAGGGGAACAGGCGACGTGCTCACGTGCGGAAGGATACTTTTCCTAAGCTCTTGAGTTGAATTTCATTATATTTGAAACACTTCATACTAGTATACTGCTCAAGACTGTAATATGAGCTACATCACGTCATGAATCGCTGTACTCTGTAACAATATAATACTTCGAACCCTACTCCACGAGTAAGTACACACACGCACCCCTGGCGTAATCACGGCTCGAACAAAATATCAGAAGTTTTCACGCACCCCAGGCGTGGTATCCGCTCAAACGCTTTATCAAAAGTAGTTGTCAGTCCTTGTCCACGACCTCATATTTATACTCGTATCCCCTCTCTTCCGAGTTCAAGGGAGGTCATCTTAGGACGCGCAGTTCCAATACCCTCATACGACAATTTGCGGTTCGGCCCGTGGCTGAAATATGATATCCAATGATGTAATTATGTCCTGAAAGGCTCTATACCAATTCTCAACTATTATCGTTCGCTGGTAATGGATATATTTGCGAATTTAGCTGCCGTATCCCGGCCTGGGATTTCACGCTCTATTGTGGCGTCCTATGCCTCCAGCCAATCAACGAATAGCGTCCATGAATTCTCAGAATTACACCCTGCAATCTCCCGCAATTATTAACTTTTTATAAGTTTTATAATATAGTAAGGCTCCTAAATTTCACCTTATTCTGAATTGATAACTCACTCCCTTCTACAGTTTAATCCGCGGAGTTAGCCTCACTAGTGCTTCTTACAATACGAAGTTGTCGCCTTGCTTTGGTCAAGTATTTTTCAATTGGTCCACCTAAACCACGTGACCGGGAAGACTCATATTTTTTCTTCCAGTGCCAACCCTGCGTTCAACTCCCGCTAGTACGTGGAGATACCCCTACGTCATTTCTCAGAAATTTGCACCCAGCTCTCTGCGCTGTCGCCACTACCTATTCTGCTCGGGGCTATGAAAACTTTCCGCAACTTGTCAACAACTCGTGCCTTTCTCTTTCCCCCTTCGTCACAATTTCTGAGAATTCTAATTCTGCCGTTCATAGTGTTTGTTAATCTCAGCGGAGACAATAGACTGTGCATGTTTTACCATACTATCTCGGCCTGGCCTGCTCTTTCTGTATGTACAGTAAGATATTCTTTATTCTGAAAATGAAATATATATTCCTAATAATTCATCCTAATTACAATTGCATGACGCTTATCACACCCCCACCAGGGCGCAATATATACATTATTTACACAAGTTGTGACCAGTATTTGGCTACATTGATGGCGTTGTTTCCGGCCAGTGCCAATTCCAACCCTGTACATGAATCTGGGCATAGACGACAGTGCAAGAGGTGCGTAGAAGTCTGTTCCTCTCCACATTCGCATAATGAGTCCCTACCATGCACGATGCCCCATTTCACAAGATTGTCCTTAGATCTTGCAACGCCGCTCTGCAGTATGTTTAATGACTTCCATATACACCATCCCTCTTTGTGACCAGGTGGCAACTTCTCTTCAATTTCAACACGTTCCGAATGATCTGGGTACCTTTGTTTCCATAGCTTAACCCTTGCCTTTTTTGGGTCAGAATCAAGTGGAGCAGAAGACTGTAGAAAACTCTTCCTGGATTTCAGTCGAGCTGGAGGTGGCTGATGTTCATGAAGAGGGTGGGCTGAGATGCTGCAAACCTTTTGTCTCTCGATATTAGCGGCCATCTCACGTCTAATATCAGGTGGGGCTATACCTGCAAGTGAATACAACTTCCGTGTGGGTGTTGGTTTTAAACAGCCTGCAATTAGCCTGCAGGTTTCATTCAAGGCAATGTCGACTTTCTTTGCGTGAGCTGATTTACACCACACGGGACTAGCATATTCAGCAGCAGAGTAGCAGAGTGCTAGGGCAGTAGTCCTTACTGTCTGGGGATGGGCACCCCATCCAGAACCAGTTACCTTACGCAATAGGCAGTTTCGTGATGAAACTTTTGCCTTGAGTTTGGTGCAGTGTGTGGTGAAGGTCAGGGAACGATCCAGGGTAACACCAGGGTAAACTAGAGTATTGCTATGTTCCAGCTCCATTCCTTTCCATTTCACACGCAGCTTCCGCAGGGCTTCTTTGTTCCTTAAATGAAAGGCGCACACACTAGTTTTCGATGGCTTTGGCTTGAGGTGATTTTCCTCATAATAATCTGAGAGCATCTTTAAAGCAGCAGTAAGGTTTTGTTCCACTTGCTCAAAGTTTTTACTCTGAGTTGCCAGGGCCAGGTCATCTGCGTACAGAAAGCTCCTTGTGTGAGGTGGAAGAGGTTGGTCGTTGGTATATATGTTAAATAGCATTGGTGCTAGGACACTGCCTTGTGGGAGACCGTTCTTCTGTATTCTCCATCTACTCCGCTGTCCTTGAAATTCAACGAAGAAGCGTCGGTTCTACAACAACGTGGCAATAATCGTTGTGAGCCTGAAATCCATAGTAAGATGGTAAAACTTCCTTAGAACTATCTGGTGTTGTACAGTATCATATGCTGAAGAGAGATCAACAAAAGCCACTCCAGTAATATCACCACGTTGAAATCCATCTTCTATGTGCTGTGTCAGATTAAGGATCTGTGTACCAAGATCAATTTTCTGAAGTGTACTTAGTGTACTGAAGTTGTCAACACTTCAGCTCGTTCCTTCTCTATTGTAATCTAAGTATCAGATGCTTGTAAACATGTTCTCTGGCAAATCAATATCGCGGTTGTGTACAGAAATCCAGCCTATCAGCAAAGTGTTGTTCAATTCAATCGGGAAGCTTCGCCCTACGGAGCTACATAAGCAGGGTACTTTAGGGCCGTCTTATCTGACTTGCTCCACTGCTTGGGAGTGTGACTTGACGAAGGCCTAGGGGACAGGGTCGCGGCTTGCTTGAAGAACATCCAGCGATACAAGGCAATGTCAGAATTGACCTAAACATGTGATAGCGCTTGCAGATAGTTTCAGGGGAAGGTTTTAGCCGTTTTCTTTTAATGTAATTTTGTAAACTGGTGGTTTAAATGTAGGATTTTCGGCGAAGTCTGATGACTCTGTTTCTATTCCCTACCGGGAAATATGTCATGTAAGGGAGAGAAAAGTGGTGACCCTCTGCCGTCTCCCATTCAACATTGCAATTGGGTGACTAAAGTTTTCAAACCCTAAATTTTGTAAATCTCCTCTTGGGTTTAAAGGATCCTCCTTTAACCACCCCTTGTAGTATGGTATTATCCTCTGTATTTTTGGGCCGTAAGCCCACTTAGGTTTTTAGTAATATCTATGAGGAGCGCTAGTGTTTCACCTCCTTGCCTTTTGTTAATAGCTGGTTATGTGCAACCTTTTCTTTTTACCCTTAAGGCCATGTAGTATGGGTACTTATGCCCCTGTTTATTCCTCGTTTTAGTTCCCCTTTGGGAACAGTGACTACTACTATTGTTGAGCAATGATGAAAACTTCGAAGTGGGGTTGTTGGGTTAGACACTCGCGCACTACCCGTGTCACAGATCTTTGCACCAACATTAATAACTACAGGACGTCATCTATACATGTAAACACAGTTCAAAACACAGAACATACTTTCACACGAGATTTAATTATCCAGACGTCTACAAACCACAAAAAATCACACCATTTTCTTTTTACACACTCCCAGAGTTCTCCATTTCCAAAGAGTACATAACCAAGTTCAAGGAAGTAAACAACACAAAGAACACATATTACAGGTTTCTCAGATCCTCCCCCCTTGATTGTTGCACGAAGCAACAATCAACTATGCTCAAAGGTTCTGTTTCTAAGGAAATTTTACTCTCCTTCTGCTTCTCGTCACCTGTACCTCCCTCAGTGGAGACATTGAAGGTTGTCGGACTCTGTCACCAACATCAATGACAGGACTAACATCCCTCCAACAAGTAGAGTCTCTGTAAAGGGCGGGTAAATTCACCAGAAGAAGTCTTCAACCGTACCACTCGTACCACACCATCTCTTCCAGGATATACCTCAAGCACCTCGCAATAGGCCACTCGATCAGCCTTTTCTGGTCGCAGCCAACGAGCACAATATCCCCTTCCTTCATTTTAGTAGTTTCACCACTTGATTTCTGATGACAATGTACAAGCTGACCCAGATATTCATCCCTGAATCGCTTCCTCAAGTCCTGACGTAGTTGCTGGATCTATCTCATCCTTTTTGTTAAACACTTCTCATTTATCAAGTCCAAAACAGGAGTACTCACATTAGGCAGGTCTTGTAGAAACATGCTAGGCGTGATTGGACTCAAATCTTCAGGATTTTCTGACATGTAAGTGAGAGGGAGTTTATCAGAGCCTCGCAGTCACATATTATACTCAGTAGTTCTTCGTCGTTTAGAGACGCTCTTCCCAGCACACGACGAAGAGCTCTTTTGATTGTTTGGATGATCCGATCCCACCAACCTCCCCACCAGGCAGCGGTTGGAGGGTTGAACTTCCACTGGATTCGTAGCAACGAGGCATCTTCTTCTATCTTGCTCCAGTCAGTGGATCTGAGCAGGTTATTGCTCCCAACAAAATTGCTTCCGTTGTCGCTGTAAATTATCTTTTTCCTTCCTCTTCGCGCAATGAACCTATGAAGACTCATAATAAACCCATTTGTTGACAGAGTGGTTATTAGTTCTAGATGAACTGCCCTATACACGGCACAAGTGAATAGTACAATCCACGATTTATGTCCTCCCTTGAGGATTAGTGGACCTGCAAGGTCTGTTCCCACAAATTCAAACACCGATGCGCCCTTCACTCTATCTACTGGAAGAGGGCTCTGCACTTCTGGAACCATACCTTTAGCTTCATGTCGTCTGCATTTCTTGCACGATGCAATCGCATTTCTAACAGTTCTTCGACCTTTCAGTATCCAGTATCTCTGGCGCAAGTGAGCTAGTAGTATATGAGTTCCACTATGAAGCAGTCTTTCATGTTCCTCCTGAATCAAAAGCTGAACTAGTTTATGCTTGTTTGGCAAGACAACGGGACATTTGAAGTTATCAACGTCCTTCCTTTCAACAATTTTCGTCTTCACCCGAAGGATTCCTCCGGCATCCTTGAAGACACATTGAGATTACAAACTAGAAACCCTTTCTTTGGTGAACGTTTCCTCTTGTACCAGTTGTATAAGCTTCTTTTCAGCCCTTTCTATCTCTTGCACTGTTAACTTCCCTTTATATCTTTCATTTGTTTGTTTTGCACTATTCTTCACAAATCTGAATATCCATGCCACTATCCTCACTATCTTGGTATACTTCGATAAGTACTCCAGAAACCATGAGGTAGTACTACCAACTGTCATCACTACCCCTTTCCCCTCTTCCTGACAAGAGGACTCTATGTCCACAGCCATATTACTAGGACATTCCTCCTCAGGTAGCCTTAGCCATGCTGGTCCCTCCCACCAGGCAGATTCTAAGAGTTCATTAGCCGAACATCCTCGCGACGGCAAGTCAGCAGGGTTTTGTTTCCCAGGAACGTTGTTCCACTCATCCCTTTGAAGTTTATACTAAACTTTATCCTTTATTCTGTTCTCTACGAAGGTTCTCCATCTTCCATCCCTCCTAATCCAACTCAATACAATAGTGGAATCAGTTAACAAAACTGAGGAGTCTCCATGAGACCTAAACTGCTCTTGACAGTAACTAGCAGTCGGACACCAATGCAGCAAGTTAACAATTCTAGTATAGGTATAGTTACTTTCTTCACCGGTGCAACTCGTGACTTCGCTAGTAACAACTGCACTGTCATCCCACAGTTACTTTCACTTCTTAAAAATACAACAGCTGCATAGGCTGAAGCACTAGCATCACAGAAGACATGTAAAGTGTATGATGTTCGATCGCTGCTTGAAGTAAATCGTCTAGGAATTTCAACATCAGCCAAACAATGCAATTTTTCTAACCACCTTTCGATGTTTCTTTGCAGATCTTCCGAGACCTCAGCATCCCAGCTTGTCTTCTCTTTCCAACTTTCCTGCAATAGTTTTTTCGGTACAACAGTGACAGGACATGTATACCCTACAGGATCAAATACTGCCTGACAGACAGACGAAATCTTTCTTCTTGTTACAGGTGGCTCCATGATTTGTATTTTCCCTACACAAGACAGGCTATCAGTTGTTCTGTTCCATAGCAATCCGAGTACCGGTATGGTTTCTTGAATCGCATCGCTTTCATTTAGTGCAGTAGTCGCCCATCCTCTTAACTCGAACTTTGCCGTGGCCATCAAAAGAGAAGCCTCCTGTATAAAACAGTTTAATTTTTCCGAACTGACTGAAGCAACACAGTTGTCCACATAAAATGAATGCTTGAGTTTTTATGCAGTTTCATGGTAACCAGCAGGACAGTTATCAAAATGATGCTCTATAACAGCTCCTAGAATGAACGGGCTGCAATTTACACCAAATACCACACGACAGTGGCGAAAAATCTTAATCTTCCTGGTCGCAGAATCATCCCACCAAAGGAATTTCAGATAATTACGGTCCACTTCCTTCACAGAGATTTGCAGAAATGCTTTCTTTATATCTGACACTACTCCTATTTCCCTTTCTCGAAATCGCAGCAGGATGGATGGTAGAAATTCCAGCAAGTTGGAGCCTTTCTCCAAACAGTCATTTCGGGACAGCTTTCCTCCTTGTTTACTGGAAGCATCAAACACGGGTCGGCACGTCGTAGTTGAATCACTCTTGAAAACTCCACGATGAGGCATAACGTATCCCTGCTTGTTTCCAATGTCATCATCAACTTCTTCAATTATATTTTCTTGTGGCCAGTCTTGTAGTACTGAATGATATTCTTCGTATCTGTTCTCGGAGACAAGTTTTGAAGTCCTCGACGCAAGTCTTCTCTGCCACCATTCTGTTATTCTCAAGATCCTCTCTTCTTTCACACCAGGGTAGGCAGACTTCATATCTACCATCTTTGTTAACAGCGACTGTTCTCTTGAAATGATTCAGAACTGCTAACTCCACCTCCTCTCTGTTTTTCCTGTCTGCTGGAGCTGTAATCCCGAGCACATCTAACCTCCAGAGTCTTGCCAGATCTTCACTATGTGTTAGTAAGGATGTTACCAGGTTAGCCATGTTACCATGCCATGTATTTTGGGTTGTTCCCATTATCACCCAGCCAAGACGAGTTTCTTGTGCCACTAAGCCACACTGTAGTTCTACCATATTTCCCGTGAATAAGCTTCCTGCATAATCGGCTCCAATTAAAATTTCAATAGTAGGATGACCAGCTCCAGTGTCAGAGACTACAATGCCTTTCTCTTTTAATTCTTGCAGGCAAGCACTACTCGAACATGCGAGGAAATGAGCCACATATAGAACCTTGATCTAAGGCTTCAATCTCACATGAATAATTTCCTGTCATACTCTGAAGTGATACTCGATATCTCTTGTGTACTTGTCTTTGCGACGAGATTCCCCCAATCAGAACTTGTATGAGATTCTCAGATCCAACACAAGAACAAGCCATTTCCAGAACAGTCTTCTTTAGAATATAGGAACGCTGGGATCCAGTATCTATTATCGCCCTTACCACATGTTGACCACCCTTAGCTGTGATAACTACCATTAGAGTCTGCAACAGGACGTCTGGAGAACAACAGTGGTTTGCACCAACGACTCTCGTGTTTTCCCTCCTATTTTCTTCTGACAACATTGGTTTCTCGTTATTTCTAGGCAGATCAGAACACATTATTGGATAATGTTTTTTCACACAGATCAAACATTTTAGTGAGGATTTACACCTTACAGACCTGTGTCCGGTTTTTAAACATGTGAAACAAGCCAGTTTAGATTTTAACATGTCTGTCTTTTCCCTAAGAGACATCCTTTGGGCTTTAAAACACTCCTTACTCTCATGAAACTTCTTACAAAATACACAAACATGTGATCGTGTATTCTGTTTTACACCAGTCAACAGATTATATGCAGTAGGTACACTTTCATCCTCTGTTTCTTTTCTTTCATTGGAGGTTTTACCTGATCTATGAGCCAATTTAAACCCAGTTTAAGCTAACATTATCCTCTCCTCTCCTTCCACCTCAGCCTTTAGAAATTCTAGCAACATCTTCAATTTTTCACTGTAATCACTTGCCTGAGTCACACTTGAACTAATCCACATCCAGATTCTCAAAAGCTCCTCTGGTATGCTTGATTCAACATGTGGAAACAAAATTGCCGCATGCTTGTCAAAAGCTACTTCAATGGATTCCAGCGCTCTTAAATAACACTCAAGTTTATCGTACAGTTGTAAAGTATGTTCCTTACCTTTCACACTGGTGGCATTTTTTATGACCAAACGTAGGAGCTCTCTGATGTAGAACTCTGTCAGCAACTCCTCCTTACCAAATCTTTCAGTCAGTCCGTCCACTGCCTTCTGATAGTTTTCTGCAGTCGGTGGATAGCTGTCGATGTTTTCTCGAGCTCTTGTTCCTGGAACTGTCGCCTGGATCAGGTACTGGAATTTGTCTTCTGCTGCTATGACTTCATCTTCATGAATTCTGCGAAACTGACTCCAAAAGGAAAGCCAGTCCTTTATGTCACAGCTAAATTTAACCAACTCTATTTTTGGTAATTTCATCTTCTTTTTATGTGACTCAACAGAACATGCCATCTCAAACCTATCATTTTCTTGGGTTACACCTAACCTCTGAGTGTGTGCTTCTATTTTGAATCTCACAGCGTCCATTTTATCCCTATATTCTTCAATATTGGTATACTCATCTTCATATCCCTTATCACTCCCTTCTTCCTGCAAAACTTAGTCGAGTATTCGCTCATCTAACATAGAAAGCTCTTGAAATAACCGTTCCAATTTTACGGACATTAACCTAACATCTTCGTCATTTATCGCGTTTTTATTTAGCTCATCTAGTAAAAGTCGGGAGGTTTTCGTGAATGATATCCTCATAGGTTTCCGTTTCTTACACAAATTCTCCATTGTGGCACGTACAGTTATACTAATCACGTCGGGGTCATCAAATTAAATGTTGGGTTAGACACTCGCGCACTACCCGTGTCACAGATCCTTGCACCAACATTAAAAACTACAGGACGTCATCTATACATGTAAATACAGTTCAAAACACAGAACATACTTTCACACGAGATTTAATTCTCCAGACATCTACAAACCACATACAATCACACCATTTTCTTTTTACACACTCCCAGAGTTCTCCATTTCCAAAGAGTATATAACCAAGTTCAAGGAAGTAAACAACACAAAGAACACATATTACTGGTTTCTCACAGGGGTCACCCGATGGGTAACCTAGCGCAATTTTAAATGCGTCATAAGAAACTTGTATTTTGGAGTTCAGACTCCTGTGAAGGGTACCTGCCCGAAACAAATCTTGCTCTTTCAAGATATTGTACCTGCCTGGAGCAATAATGCTCTTCTCTATGTAAATTAACGACTAAGTTTTGTACCTGATTTCAGGACTCCTAAACCCAAGATATTGTTAAGAGCTGGAGAGCTCATTCAACAGTGGCGTATACTGCACTACAGCTTCAGAAGAGAACCTCATAGGCGCATGCGCATGCTGCCTTTGCACGGTTGAGAATGAGCATGTGCCTGCCCCAAGTTCACAACCAAACAACATACAGCAACGAGGAGATTTTTATATTAGGGCATTTTTAATTGCAGGTGATATGAGGATTTATTTGCTATGGTAATGGCTTTCACTCAAAGAAGATGGTTAAAGAAAGTACATATCTTCAAAGGGATTAGGCGAACTATTACGAACTCTGCACAAGTTTCCAGAGCGCTTAGGTGAGCTGAAGAGAATGTTTTATGGAGTCGCGCTCATTGCAGTGACAGCTTCCTTAATAGAAATAAGTAGCAGAGACTTTCCCTTGGGATCACTACGCTAGGAGGGCGACAGATCTGAAAGGAGAAAAGCTCTTGTTGCCCATGAGCTTTCTAGGCTGAGTACTGATATAACTGTCTGGACTGAAACAATTTATCGAGTCCAGCTCCGGATATACCGTCTTTTGGAAGGGAAAGGAGGAGGGAAGGTCGTATTTGCCGCGAACACAAATATACTGTAGTTGCTAATCAACCGACTTGTCCGAACTGCAATAGACTTCTGACTAAGGCCCGGATATTGATGACATATCATATTCTAATCGAGTGGTCAGGTGCAACGCTCTAATATATGTTAACTCTGTTCACGGCACCTCCATTACAAATATATCGTGTTTATTTTGCATCATTGTTTTTTTTTATTTTAAGAGCATTTTCAATGATTTTGGAGAATTTTGTCGCGTTTGTCATGTTATCATATTATTTTATGAAATTACATCTGAAAGAAATAAAACATTACACTATAATATTATTTTGCTAACACAGTACAGTAACTGTTAGTGGAAATGTTTTACGGTGGAGATTACAGCAGATGGCTGGACAAGTACAGGCCTCACGGTGACGTGAGCAAAGGAATCGTTTCGCATCCACGAGCGGATGACAGCTGTCACCGTTCTTCTTACACGATAGACTACAGTCGCTTTCCCAGGAAACAAGTTATTTGTGGACTGAAATGCCTGTAATGTTACCTGGAGTCACACTTCTCTCTGACAGCTGTAAAGGTTAGGGTGGAAGGAGGTGTGGATTTTCCGTGAACAGCAGTTTCAGTTCCATACAGTTCATAGCACGCATTACTTGGAACCATTCAAGTATCAATTTGAAAATGCCTAAAAGAAAACCACACGTGGCAGTTCATTTAAAACAACCGAGTTCGGTGATAGTACATTTTCTATTGATAGAAGCAGTGCGAAAACAAAGTATCGACTGAAAACGATTTACTGTGACGCAGCATACTGGTCGCGAGATTTTGAGCGTTTGTCAAAGAATGCTGCAGTTCAATGCTTGTTACCAAGTCCCCACAGTTTAGTAATGGGGCGATGTGTTAGTGTCAGCAAATATCCCACAATTTAAATTCTATAATTCAAAATTACCTGGAAAAACACAAAAACCAAGAAATACCAAACGAGTTGACTTTACGTAAAAATTATTTACCACAGTGCTACGAAGAAACATTAAATAAAATCCGTGCGGTATTCGTGAGAAGAAGCTGTGGGTTTCTATCGATGAGGCACCTGATGCTGTGGAGCGCTATGTAGCCAAGTTCTATAAGTTTCCAAATACTTTCCAATCATTTAAGGAAAGAAAAACAACAGACAGGGAATCTGCCACCTGGGCGACTGCCCTAAATGCAGATAAGTGATAACTGGAGACGTCATGCAGCTGGTAGTAAATGGACCACACTTAGAAGGCTTCAACCTAGAAGTAAACGTAGAAATTTGGTATTTATCAACGGGAATGCGCCATAGTCACCACAAGAGAAAACACTCCAAATCCAGCAAGGTAAGGTGCGAAGCGTGCCGTTGGTTCCCTAAAAATATTAAATGATAGGTTTTTATTATTTCGATACAATATATATCTGGTATATGCTGAACGTTCAAATGTCGATCGTGAAATTAATATTCATCCACGATGTAGCATATACATCCTCGTGAACAGTTAGGTTTTTACTTTCGTTAATAATATTAACGAATTCATAATCGAACTTGTCGTACTTCATCTGCTCAGATAACGGTAGTAACAACCACCTTATTTTCTACACGTAGCCTTACGGTCGTAACAAATTCAGCACTGCGAATATTTCGAAAATCGAGAAAACACGTTTCATTTTGCAGCTGTGAATTCCCCTGTTCGACTGAATCACAAACCAGACTGCGTTTACATACGAAGATCCGTCACCCCTTGACAGCTAGATATTCGCTCGACTGTGCCCGTAATTACACGGTCGTAAAAGATTTAACACTTATCATGTCATAGGTAAAAGACGGCTTTGAGAGAGATTATCGTCCACATAGAACCGACCGAGTTCAGTTCACCAAGTAAGACATTGGCCCGTCACCAAGTCGACAAATTTAAGAAACGAGATTTTCACTTCTGGAGCAGTTCATGGCCCTGAGGTTCACAAAGCCTACACAAATAAGTACTGGGTTCATTCCTGGGGGGAAAGAGCAATAAGGCGTAAGGTCTCCTTAAGTTCCAACACCGTGGTCAGCCCACTTCTAGTTCCGATGGTGGGATAAAACTTATAATCCCTAGACCGCGTGCCAAAAGTCTGAATTCAATTCCAAACCTCTCCAGTGTTCATATGGAGCGAGGCCACACGACACTTTTGCTGGTGATTCGTCCGTCGGATGGAGACGTAAAGCCTTGAGCAGACCCCTTTTGTGTTATTCGCCAGGAGTGGGCTACGTGCCGACACCGGGTTTCACTCTCTCCCTACCCCCGCTCATCAGCCAGATGCACAGGCCGCTCATGGGTGTAAAATATAAAGATTTGCTCCAGGCGGACACTCCCGGGACTACATAAATACTTGGCATCGATGTTACGTATAATGAAAGACTTTAACTTCCCCTCCTCTGATGACTTTGGCCAAAAATATGTTAAAGTTGTTCATCTCGCCTCAGCATAACATACTGAAGCATTTCACCTCACCGCACTTCCCGCCATTTAATACACTGAGTAATAATATTTAGTCAGTAACCGAGTTGCTTTCAGAGAACACTAAACGGGGACAGTACTATCATAACATTGAGATGCTTGCAGACTCTGACAGTATATTTAAGTGGTCCGCCTATATAATACAGATATAATTTATTACATTTAGTACATGTTTCGTCCCCTAAGGGACATCGTCAGCTATAATACACTACAATAATATATCAGAATATCAAAATTACATTATTAAATTGGAAAGACACATTAAAACATTGTTGTATGATAGGACATTTAAAATAAAATATTGGCAAACTTTGTTAAAGTTACAAGTCATATAATCAATAAAACTGGCTGAATTGTTCATTAAACACTTGATGATAAAGTTCGTGGGAACTAACAGTTGTATTCATAAAATCTTAAAAAGATCGTTGTGATTATGAACTCTTGATTTTAAATATTTCTTTATGAAAGATCTATACGAACTTTGATGGACATTCCTTAATTTTTATATAAGATTGAACGCTTCAGGATTTAAAGTCAACACGGGGCCGAAGCACTAAAGTTATTTGTAGAACTGAATACTACTCTGTCTGAAATTCAAAGAAAAAACTAGGAGTAAGTAAAGAGAGATGGAAGATGAAATAATATAATTTGATTTAAATCGTGTTACTTACTTTCTTGTTATTGGCCCCGATGTGCGGAAAAGGACTCACTTCTGCTGGGGTAAGTGTGTATCTGATTGAAACAAGTTCTGGTAGTTGCTACGTTGAGCGGGAAATATGGAGGGGGAGTGGAAGGGCATGTCCTAGGAGGAACGACCTGAGTGTCACCGAGCGTGTGACACGTTAAAGTTTGACGTTTCTTTCTAACTTTCGCTTTAATTAATTCTTCATACAATATGTTATACTTCTCAAAAAATATCGTTAATATTACCCGTTGGATTGTTCCTTTGGTGTAGATAAATGTAAATTTCCTCGTATATATTCAATAAATGGCCTTTGTTTATATTTTCAAGATTTTAAGGTCATTGTCTATGTTTGTAAACATGTGATTGGAGTCTGTCATGTGATCACTCATGGCCAAATATCTGTTGTGTTTCTTGGCCGTGGCATGTTCCTGATATCTTGTAACGAGGTTCCTTCCGGTTTGTCCAATATACGTACAATTTGTATACACCCGAATTTTGAAACTTACGTTATTATTGTACCGGGTGTTACACCCCCCACGCCGCTAATTCAAACTTTGCGCCACTTGAAACTCCTCTACTGGAGGAAGTCTGAACTTTATCTACTGTGTTAATTTTCAAGTTTCTCAGAAGATGTTACTACTTGGAAATTTTGAAGTTTCTGAACTGGGTCGTTTTCGATGTATTTTTGTTTTGCCTGTGGTATGAAGTGTGGACATTCTCTTCCAGATGGCACTACTGAAGAACTACAATTGTGCACCCTAGTGCGAAGTGAAAGAACTATGTTTTTGGAGAAATTTTGAATTCATAAGTTTGTTCTTTGTTAAATTTCTTTCAGTTATTGTTTAAGTTGGCAATATTAACCCTTTCTTTCTGCCAGTTTTGAAACTGGCCAATCATAATTTTCTGTAATTAATTTTCCACCAATAAGGTGTTTCTTCCTCATCTAGTGTAGGGGTTTTCGTCGTTAACCAATAAAATTTTTGTGGGAGGGTGTTCTCATTCCTGAAACGCCTCCAACTTTCCACGAGGGTATATAAACTGCTGATTTTCGGGTCTCCGGGCCACTTCAGTAACATCTATCAGTGCGTAAAGTACGTAGCAGGGGGCGGGAAGCGCCTCTTTCTTCGGGCAGCAGTTCAGCCACCAGGTAATGGCCGTTTAATAACTTCTTTTCTTGTCAGCTCAGCAGTTTAACTCTCGGGGCAGGTCCGAAGCCTTTCCACCATGTAACTTTCCCCTAAAATGTAAAGACACTTAGTATCAATTCTATCTTTTAAACTACATATTGGGATAGCGAGTGCTTAACCCTCTCGAGCTCCCACTCATATTGCATTGAGGTGAACTTATTTTCACAACCGTTTCTTCCTTAACGTAATGTAAATTGTTTCCTTCTAAAAGTCACCTCTTTAGTATGGGACTAGCCCTTGCATTAACGGCCTAGTGCCAAGTAGGTTGTATTTAAAGTGTATTAGGAGTGCAAGAACGCCTCCTTTCAAGTTGGTATTGTAGAGGCCATGTAACTTACCTGTTTCTTTACTTAATAGGCCTCAGTAGCTTGGGTATTTTTACCCCTGTTTTCATTACCTTGGAGGACAACTTGAATGTGGAGTTTGGTGTGGCCTTTGATAGGCTTAAATTTTGAGAGCGAGTTGCTCTTTCTTGAAAATTGAGTTGTTGTATGCCTCGAGGAGGCTTTACCGTGTAAAGAGGAGCAAGTGCTCCTAGGCATGATTGGGGTCTTCTGCCCCTTTGTTGAATTCTGTATATCGTAAGGTTGGGCTTATAGCTCAAGAATTGTGTGTCGAGCTCTCGGAGCCCAAATTCTGTAATCACTGTAATTGTACATTTTCGAATTGTGTTTCGGCTACTGAGTACCTGTTCTATTTGTATTTCTCAATCTTGAAAAGAAAATATAACCTTGTTAAATTTTATCTTAACTTTAATTTCGTATTTTGAGACCTGTTCACCCCCGCACCTTCTTTCACCTCTGCTAATCCACCAAACCACGGTAACAATTATTATTAACGATATGGGTGTTATAAAATAATTTCGAGTGCGTGTTGCTAGTCCTAAAAGCGATTCTTAAATTACGTCTCTTGAATAAATTCCTAATCCTATATACTTTACTGTTATTATATGTGAATACAGTAAATTTCTTATTCTCTCCTTTTTGTTCTCTTACTAAAGTAGTCACAGGTTTATTTTTTATTTTATTTGTAATCCTCTTTACAAATTCTCTATTGTAGCCATTCTTATATGCTATATAGTATTAATTTCTTTTGTGAGATCCGGAGCTGAAAGAGGAACATTAAATGCTCTGTAAATCATACTAAAGGAGCCGGGTCTTTTATGAGCTCCTGGATGTATGGAATCATTTTTGATCATGTTAACGGTCTGCGTTGGTTTCCTAAAAACATTAAATGATAGGTTTTTATCATTTCTAGTAACTTTAACGTCTAAATAATTCAAAGTGTTATCTACTTCAGAACTTAACATATGGATCAAGAGAGTTACGTTGGTTTATAAAGGCCTGACCGTGAGTTATTCTTTCGGCTAATATTACATTGGTGTCATCTACATACCTAGACCAATGGTACAATCCTTCAAGTTTATCTATAATTTTAGTTTTTACCATGTGGTTGATGTAAATTTCGGCTAAGATGCTTGATGCTAGGGCACCCTTTGGAAGACCTCTTTGTCGGTAGTCTTTGTTGTTAAACATAAAATAGTTATTGTTTAAGACAAAGTATTACTATTTAGACAATGTCTGCTTGACTACGTTTAAGCTCTTTAAATTGCCGTCGAATATTGTTTCGAGCACGGATTATATTTCTCGTAATACCCTTGCTAAATGTTAACATAATGGTGGTTTTTGATCAAGTGGTGACTGTAATTCTGTGTTAATGAAAATAAAATGATCGAAACCCATGCGATATCGTCCATACTGAACATCACTTTCTTTATCAATAACTAAAAAGCCGTAACAGTGGCACATTTACGTTTAAAGTCATTGAACGTCATATCACTGTTAACATTATCATACGCATATGGCATGTTGCACTCATCTTGCCGAAATAGCACAATAATATTTGCGTTGCAGCGTATCAACTGCTTAGGCACCCGAAAATAGGTTACATAACAGATGCAATCAACATATTTATGTCGCCCCATACCAAGTATGCACGAATAACGTTTTGCTGTTCTGTTGCGACATCGTCAAAGATCATAAGAGAATTGGGAAGCACATCATCCGGTGATGATACTTTCACATGTGAATTAAATTCAAAATATTTTATTCCATCTTTAACTAGATCGTGCATTACAATTTGTAGAATATATAGCAGTTGACATGACGATTTTGCCACTTATCGCAACACATCACACAGCCACGTCACATACATTACTGGACTTGATTGTGACGAATAACCCTGACAGAGTACTGACCCACGGGCAAATGTCTGCTTGCGGACTATCCAATCACGACTTAATTTATTTAGCTTATTCACTTAAATGCCCCAAGTACAGACCTAAATTAATTACATTCTGAGACCTAAAATGTATAAATAACGAAGCCCTATTAGAAGACGCTGCATAATGTCCATATTTTAGATAATATAGATGATAAAGTGGAGTTCTTAAACACACAACTGCTAGCTCTTCTCAATAAACACGCACCAAAACGCCCTGCGGCTCCAGGGATGACTCAGGAAATACGAGACTTAACGACAGGGAGACAAAGCTTTCAGAAAATTTAAAACTAGCCAAGTACCAAACGATTTCGACCTGTACAAGACCCTTCGTAACAGGACCACACAGGCCATAAGGAATGCTAAATTAGACACTCACAGAACATTTTCCTAATCCGGAACACAACAATCTGGAAAACGTTTAAAAATGGGCGTAGGTGGAAATAAAATACATACTGCTGACATTAAACTACCACTGGATGATTTAAACCAATACTTTACTACAAGACCCTTTAACATTGACGAGACTACAAAAGAATGCACGATTAACAAAATTCTACACGATGGCAATACTAACAATGGAGGAGAACAGTTATATTTTTCACTCGTAACTACCGCAGAAGTGATACAAATTGCACGATCAATAAAGACAACTGCGACAGGGTGTGACGAGATTGTTCCACAGCTACTGTTAAAAACTGTAGACGTAATCCTACCAACTCTAACGCACATCATTAATACCTCACTGATAACCGGCATATTCTCTTCCCTTTGCAAATGTGCAAGTTCGCCCACTCCTAAAGACCAACAATCCCGTGGAACCCGAAGACTTTCGATCCAGTTTACCATTTCTGTTCCGAATTTTCGAGAATATAGTTCACAGACAAATAACCGCATATTTAAAAAACAATATACTTCTTGACAAATACCAATCTCGTTTTAGAAGTAATCATAGCACAACTACGGCACTACATAAAGTTACAAACTACATAGGAGTAGCTATGGATAAGGGAGAAGTTACTGTTTTAACTCTTCTAGACCTTAGTAAGAATTCCTACGGTAACTTTATCTTATAATCGTTATTAAGGGATCACACATCCATAAATCCATGGGTTAATTACAAACATTTATCTATATCTTTGTGTCACCCCAACAAAATAATAATATATTTATTAACAACACGACTAAAAAAACAAATATAAGTTTATATAAAGATCTACAGGATCTTCTCGTTTTTTATATACATTTAAGCCTAATGGCAAAATTACGTGCTCTTAATTTCTTACAAAGCACACTATCCTGGATGTATTCCTCTCTCTGATCGCCGGCAGTGTGAATCAACGGGTGAAAATTTCTCTTCATGGCAATCTGTAGAGACTCGAATACAGCAGGGGTCAGGGCTAGCGCCACTCCTATTTTCGATCTTCATTTCAGGACTAAATTTAGTAATTAAAAACTATCAACATCATGTGTACGCAGACGACTTACAAGTATACACATGCACATACTCGTGACTTATCGATTGCAATAAATAATATGAATGACGACGTAGAAAGAATTCGTAAGTGGACCGACAACCATGCACTAAAAATCGATGCCCAAAAATCGCAGTGTATTCTTTTAGCTACTCAAAAAACCCATGCACGTCTCACAGACGTGCATACCCACTCAGTAACATTAAGAGGAATTCAGTTACGATTAAAAGACACAGTTAACAACTTAGGGATGATAACGGATAAAAACCTTAATTGGAACGATCATGTAATAGGTATATGTCAGCGAGTGTTTTATTCCTTACACTCCCTTAAGAAAGTCAGAGATTTACTCCGCCGAAATGTAAGAAAATTGCTTATCCAAAGTATGGTAATGCCAATATTCGACTGCTGTGACATAGTATACAGTAACCTAAACGCCTCACTTTCCATCAACTTCCAAAAGGCAGATAACGCATGTGTTCGATTTATTTCGGATATATTTCAGCCGCATTTGATACTTTCATGGTTACGCTTAAGAGCGACGAAATTTACACACCGACTGAATACCTGAATACCTTGCCACACAATTCCATTACCTAGCATCACCTTCTAGTATTCCTACCAGATCATCATCCACCTCAGTACTAGGCATTCCCATTCACCGCTCCACAGACTACAGTAGATCATTTGTAATCGCCGCCAGCCGAATTTGCTGAAATTAGGAGTGTGCCAAACCACCTCCGCTCTAAGAAACTCTGTCAAACCTGGTTAATAAATAATAATAATCAATAATAGATTAGATTAGGATTGGGTCATAGTTAAGTTATTAGGTTAATTAAAATATTTAATTGATACCTTAAGATATTAAGTTGTAGATAATGTAGTGTACATTTAACTCTTCATTTAGGTGTATGTATGGTCGGACAGAATAGCAGGCTCCAAAGCCTAAGTCCCGCCATGTAAAACAAGACAATAAATACATAAATAGTGACTTTGCGAAAACGTAAATACTTTCGAAGCGTATACAATTTTAAGAAGTAATGAGTGTGAGTAAAAGATGTGTCTTCCCACATCCCGATGGGCCAGATATAATACATCGAATAATAAAAGAAAACAACGTTCCAGGACGTCTTTTTGTAATTGTTTTAGAACTAGGCAAGAGATGTGGTACAATGTCACTAACAGGTAGTATCTTGCCGCTTTATAACCTTCATGGTAACTGAATAATAAAGTAGGCAATAGTAATATATATACATCAAACGAAACAACAGGTAACTGACAGTTTATAATTTGCTCTTGACGAGTAAAATCGTGTACAGAATAGTGAAACGATATCCAAACTATATGAAGAAGGAAACTAAAACTGTTGGATGGAATGATGTTGTAAAGGCTGCACAAAAAGCTATTCGAGGGGAATACAGTCCTCGTATAGCTATTACTAATGCACTACGCGCAGCACGAGCGAGACTTTCTCCAAAGTGCAGAGCAAAGTTTTGTGAACGTGCACGAAGTATTCCTGTACCAAAATGAAAAAAATTTCTTCCGGCGTTGTTTGCTGGACTAGCAGCTTCAGGGCCATTGCTGGGTGGTGCTAGTGCTGTAGCAAGAACTGTTAAGACTAGAAGAAGCGAAACAACAGTTAACAAAGAGTGAACGTCATAACAAGACAAAAGTTTGCAATTGCATTACGAGGCAAAGGCGTACACATGAAAAAGTGCTTGGCATCTACATATCACCAAAAAAAGTCTACTGAATGCACTGCCACATCGAGCTCTAACCCACGAAGAAGTTTTTACGTTTGCTAAACAACTAGGAATTCATTATTTTCGAGGTGTATATGCGCGATCAACTACCAGCGTGCCCACGTGAACGTAAGTGTGCTGTAATTAACTTAGACAACAGTCGCGGACCTGGAACTCATTACGTTGCCTACGTTAACCGTAAATCTAAAGTATGGTATTTCGATAGCTATGGAGACTTAACTCCTCCATTTGAGCTCGTACATTATTTCGGAAGCAGTGCAGACATTGTGTACAATTAAAAACCGTGTGAAAATTCAATACACGCATGTGCGGACGATTATTCTTATATCAAACCCAGGCAGTAGACTAAGAGCATTAGTGTGCACGTGATGACTAACAGTGAAAAAACGTTCGCTGTACGCGGAGGACCTGAAACAACCGTCTACTTTAATCCACCGACTGGACTAGGTTATCAGCAACATAGTCCTGGACTAGTGTCGGTTTTTTGCTATTTGCTTTACGTCGAATCGACAGATAGGTCTTATGGCGACGATGGGATAGGAAAGGGCTAGGAATGGGAAGGAAGCGACTGTGGACTTAATTAAAGTACAGCCCCAACATTTACCTGGTGTGAAAATGGGAAACCACAGAAAACTATCTTCAGGGCTGCCGACAGTGGGGTTCGAACCCACTCTCCCGATCTAGTGTCGTTTGAAAGCTACAATAGAATCTATAATGCGTGATGGTGTAAACAAGTTCTATTACGATGAGTATGTGCTAACGCTACCATCAGACAGTTACTCAGTAGACGATATTCATGACTACATTGAAAGCCCATTAATTCAACAGTTTAGAGAAGAGAGTTTTAGTAATCATAATTACAAGTTATCAATTATTGTAAGCAACATTACACATGTGTTATTGAATCATCATTTAAGACTGGCTTCAAATCACAACCTGATTAGATTGGACCATTGCTTGGATTGTCACCAAGGGAGCTCCTACCGAACGTACGTTACGAGTCTGATCAACCTATAACACTCTTCGATGATCATATGTACATTACTTGGAATATTATTACAGATTTGAATAGTAATCAACATCCTTTGCACGTCCTGCACGACTTTATTATTGCTGAGGAACGTGAATATGCTATACATGAGAAACCGTCAGTAGTTCTGTATCATCCTGTGTCTGTAAAACACATTAGTAACATCACACTTAGCCTTGTAAATAAACATAATCAGCTTATTTTTTAGATTGACACATGTACGTAGCTTACAAATTTCACCGAAGTTAGCTTCATTCTTATCAACCTTTTACGTTTGTATTAAATAACAATGGTGAAATTCACTTTATCATCAATCAGCAAGATCTATACACCCTACCACACGAAAGCTACCTCTATACTGAAGGACGACTAGATAAGTCAGATGGAAGTGGACCAAGCACATCTCAAATAAACCATCATGGTTTAGCATTTCTCCTTTCTGAAGCGCGATATGAAGTAAATAAAGAGGAAACAGACAGATCGAAGAATGTTGGTTTTACAAGTGCAATGAAACTCTACCCTTCTTTTTGTGATGAAGAAAGTAATCTTTTATGGATGGCAGGATGGTGCCCCAAAGCTACTAACAACTGGATGATTAATCAGGACGGAACTTTTACAGATATGTTACCATTGAACCATATTACTGGCTTCGCAGAAGACTTTTAGAGTATTATAATCAACGCAAAACAAGAGCTAATTCTAATCCGTGACCAAAGTGATTACAATTCTCTTAAAGCAGCAGAAACACCAGTAGACTCGAAAATTATATTTCACCGTATATTGTGGAGGATTTCACATGTAACATTATCTGATCGAGAAAAATTCGATTGCTTAAGATTGTAGAAAATGATATACCATTACCTATACTGTACGTTTTCGAAGTTGGGGAGCTGCATGAATATACTGTGTTACCACCTACAAACAAGCATAGCTGGACTGTTAAAATGTCACGTTTTACTGAAAAGCCCTTGTATATTACTTTTGGCTTTCAAACCCATCGTAAATTCAACAATGAAAAAGATAGCTCACAGTTTGATCACTGTAAATGAAAAAATATTAGACTATACCTCAACGGAATTACGTATTGTACAATTTCAGTTAGGAATGAACATCTTGGAACAAATATGGATGCTATGCCGCGAGAAAATGAAACACGACTTTCAAATTAAGTCGTCAATATCGAGAAGATTGTATTCATATCAGGAATAAGCCGAGAAATAGTATCAAGAAGGCGGTGAAAAAGAATGAAGGATACAGGATTGTTACAAATTTATTATTACAAAAAATCCAGAAATCATCTCGAGCTGCACGGTACAACATATTGTAACGTAAAGAAGACTGCATTGACAGCAAAAGGCTCGAACAGAAAAGAATTTGGAACATCAAAAGAAAATAGCAAGGCTACAGGAATATTGCGTAGAATCGCGTGTTAATAAGTTGAGAAATACTGAAACGAGTTGTTGGGAATTGTTACGTAACTGGCTACGTCACAAGGCACCACGCAGAAGTAGCAGATATCCAGGGGGGTGCACTCAGCCGTGCGCAGAAGGTGTTGCATTTTCCTCGCTTAGCGCATGACGTCACGGTGGAACAGCTAACCACGCGGGACCAGGGTAGACCGAGGCAAATTCTTCAGTTATCACATGTATCGGATGTATTTGTTTACCTTTAAAGTGCGTGGGGTGTTTAAAAGAGTGTCAGAGGACCTAGTTTCTTTTTTCGTTTGTGCTGTTCAAATACATGGAATCTTTCGGCGTTAAATACATTCTCCCCCAACTTGGCAGGTTCGATCCTGGCTCAGTCCGGTGGTATTTGAAGGTGCTCAAATACGTCAGCCTCGTGTCGGTAGATTTACTGGCACGTAAAAGAACTCCTGCGGGACTAAATTCCGGCACATCGGCGTCTCCGAAAACCGTAAAAGAGTAGTTAGTGGGACGTAAAAGAAATAACATTATTTATTATTAAATACATTCTCACGGCAAGTTTGAATCAAGATTGCCTGGAAAATTTCTTTTCGCGCCTAAGAGGTCTTGGGCATTTTTACGATCATCCATCTCCACCTGATGTGAAAAATAGCATCAGACTGTTGTTGTTAGGAGCCAATTCCAGCGATATTCCTCATTCCAATGAGTCACCTGTAGCTCCTGCCGAAGGAGGAGAATTTGTTACATCGGCTATGTTTGGCAACATCCTCCCGGATATGACAAGCTCTGGCGATGACTGAGGGTGACAAGGATATGAATGACATTGAATTGCCAGCTGTTGATAGTGATGATCTATCCGTACAGGAAAATGCTGACTGTAGTCTGGAGGGATTCAAATACGTTGCAGGGTTCATCGCATATCGCTGCCGAAAATTTGACAAGTCCCTGGGCATGCCTACAGGAGATTTGTTGATACCACCTGATGACCCAAGTCTGGGGTGGGTACACGTGCTGTTTCGGGGAGGTTTGCTCGTCCCTTCCGATAGTTTTATGGAAATTATCACTAAATTCGAACTGATATTTGCTGAAGTTCACGGACGAACATATTTGAACAGGGAACCAGAAGTTGTGAACAATATGTTTGTGAAGTTGAAAAGCCGTTTTCCTGACGTTCATCCCAGGGGCGTATATAAGGGGGGGGGGCCAGGGGGCCTGGGCCCCCCCGGAAAAAATGTATAAGCCTTGAAGAACCGGACCAAAATGATGGGAATTTTCGATCGTTGTTGAGATTCCGAGCCAATAGTTAGCAGTTTATATACCTGGACGATTTTTGTAACTCACTAAAAGAATGCTTTGAATCTCACAAGGAAATAGTTGCATCCTTACAAAACATCCTTCCACAATTGTGTATCGTAACAGATTTCGGTTCATTGGAGGCTGCTTTTAGTTTCTACGAAGGAAATCTGTCACAAAAAGAGATTGTGCAAAGTGAGTTTATGTGGTGGAAAGAAAAGTGGAGTCAGGAAAATCCTTCAAATCTTCCCAAAATGGCTGTAAGTTCTCTAGAAAAATGTGACCAGACTTTCTTCCCCAACATTTATACCCTTCTCAAATTACTCCCCGTTCTTCCTGTTTCTATCGCAACCGTAGAAAGAACTTTCTCTAGCTTAAGGAGACTGAAGACTTACTTAAGGAACAGCACATCTGAAAGTAGGCTTAACGGGCTTGCTTTACTCTCTATCCACAGAGACATTATAGTTAGTGATGCAGAAGTTCTTGATAAGTTAGCAAGTGTACCAAGAAACCTGGACTTCCTTTTGTAACCATTACTGTACTGTATGTATGTATGTATGTATGTATGTATGTATATATGTATGTATGTATGTATATATGTATGTATGTATGTATGTATGTATGTATCAGCCCAAATCAATGTTTCCGTTTTCCTTTCTAAAGTGTTTGAAATCGTCTGACCTCTTAAAATTACTTAATCTAACCTTACATCAATCTTGGCCCCCCCCCCCAAATATATTCTATATTCGCCACTGGTTCATCCACAAGTCTTGAAATTATGTGCTAAGATCCGAACCTTACTCCGTTTGCGTTGGTTGGCTGCAAAACAGAAATAAAACAATAGAGGCTTCCCGTAATAATTAATTAATTAATGTTATTTGCTTTACGTCCCACTAACTACTTTTATGGTTTTCGGGGACGCCGAGGTGCCGGAATTTTGTCCCGCAGGAGTTCTTTTACGTGCCAGTAAATATGCCGACACGAGGCTGACGTATTTGAACACCTTCAAATACCACCGGACTGAGCCAGGATCGAACCTGCCAAGTTGGGGTCAGAAGGCCAGCGCCTCAACCGTCTGAGCCACTCAGTCGGCAAAGAGGCTGCCCGTAAGCGAAAAACGAGAATGTGGCATTTATCAACAAAGTAAATGTCAAGAAATGTTCGTTACCGTTGTATTTGTTGTTTTAAACTTCGTGTGCAAAGCCACGGGACCTTTGCCTTATGCGCAGAACTCGGAAAAGAACTTATTTCATACCCTGTCTCGCTTTCATTGACTACGATTCGAACTGTAGCCCTTTTGATGAAAATCGGATAGATAGTGAATATACTAGACTGTGATACTCTTCTAGACTTATGTTAACGGAAAGAAAGACAACCCGTTTATTTGGTGCTAGTGTTCCAAGACTTGAAGTTATTACATATCGCAATGTATCCTGTAAGTTTTCACCGTGAAGTGTTGAACAAATTAACAGTGTTGTGATATAAAACAAAACCCATCTGTCAGTCAGAGTGAGGTGCAGATTCCATGCATTTCGTCAACATCATCTTCACTGAGGTAAGAGTGAATAACAGTAAATAAAAATAGCCTTATTTGTCTCGAATCTGTTGATTTAAACCTAACATATCGCGCACTTCTAAATACCTCTTATTTTGTAGCGCTACGGTGTTATACGTACTTTATCTTGTACAGAATGTATGTTTCTATAGAATACATTGTATGACGTTCAAAAATTCTAAAATATCACTTCGGTATATTATTAAAATGTGAAACATTACCCGCGCGCTAATACAGTCTGCCGTCAGCGGCTACCAGCGATGTTCCATGGTGACGTCACAGCGACAGCCAATGGCAGCCCGTAACGCGGAATGACTTACCTTACTGTTCTCTATTAACCTTGGCAGATATCATTCAAAGTCACTGACAAGAAAATAATAAAAACTGCGGCAGTTCAAAACAAGATATAGAAAGCTAAATCGAATTTTAATTGAGAATTTCGTAGACAAATTAGTAGTCTGCAAGACGTTAGCTGAATTTAATTGAAAGAAGCATGCTTTCCAATAAGTTTATGAATGTTAGAAGGCTTTGAATACTAAGATGACGAAACTGACAATGTTTATCTGTATTTTTGTCCTTACTGAGCAAGAGATGGCGAGCATCATGCACTAAGAAGACCAAGGAGGCTGACTGTCTGGAGATTGTGACCTGAAGTCGACGGAGCTATCCCGAGATGGCGGAGGAGGAGGAGGGACGACCTGCCCGTATGTTCCTAGAGACCGACACAATGTTGCAGACGTATCTGACTAGATGTCCTAAAGCATCTGGACACACCATCGAGGGAATACAAGATAAGTCGATTGATATATTATTACAGTAAGTAACTTACATAGCTTCTTTAGGAAAGTGCCATTTTCTAATAGCGTGTAGTATACAGTATAATTGTGCAGTGCTGTCATTGATTTAATTCAAGGGTGAATGCATGTGTGAAATAGCATTGATATAACGACGTAGGAGGATAATAGGTAGTCATCTAACTAAAAATGACAATCCTCTGGTTAGGACGTATTTGATCAGTGATAACCGAGTTATGCGTTCGTAATGGTTCCAGTATATGTTACCCTCACCAGGATTACCTGATTCAAGAACTGGAAAAATCAAAGAAAAGAAGCTCGATTTGTTCTGGGTGATTTCCGACAAAAGAGTAGCGTTACAAAAATGTTGCAAAGTTTGGGCTGGGTAGAATTGAGAGAAACAAGGAGAGCTGCTCGACTAAGTGGTATGTTCCAAGTTGTCAGCGGAGAGATGGCGTGGAATGACATTAGGAGAAGAATACGTTTGAGTGGCGTCTTTAAAAGTAGGCAAGATCACAATATGAAGATAAAGTTGGAATTCAAGAGGACAAATTGGGGCAAATATTCATTTATAGGAAGGGGAGTTAGGGATTGGAATAACTTACCATGGGAGATGTTCAATAAATTTCCAATTTCTTTGAAGTCATTTAAGAAAATGCTAGGAAAACAGATAGGGAACCTGCCACCTGGGCGACTGCCTTAAATGCAGATCGGTATTGATTGAAAAAAAACTGTCTAGTAAGAGGTTAATTTACTTCGGTTGTTAATATTATACCGACATTGTGGTTAATGTTATGATTGAGTTGGGGTGTTATACCACGAAATGGAGATGATGCGATACGATATACAGGTTATATTTGGATCATAAGAAGACAAATGAGCAATATGAAATGAACCTGGAGAAAATTGAGAAGGAAACGCAATCTATAAGTGGATAAATGATAGTTATGAATTCATATGCGTCAAATTAAGATATATACACTGACTTAGCAAATGTCATGGGAGTCACCTAATAGCGTGTGGGGCCTCCTCTGGCCCTGCGAACTGCAGTGAAACACCATGGAAGTGAGTCGACAAATCCCTGGTAGTCCACTGGACGCAGCTGACACTAAATCGTCTGCAGAGCGGCAGCAAATGCTGGTCTGTTCGTGGGTGCAGGACCCGTTGCACGGAGCCTGCTTTCCAGGACATCCCAGATATGCTCGATAGGCAGTCGTTGCACCTCCGCTGCATGTTCCTGGAACCATTCCCGGGCAACGTGGGAGCGATGTGGTGGCGCGTTATCACCTTGAAACACCGCAGCATCGTCTGGGCGCTGGAAGGCCAAAATGGGTGGAGACGGTCTGCGCGTACCATTCAAAGTCTCTTCCGGAACAACTAGGGGCACATTCCGTACTAAGAAAATGCACCCCAGACCATAACAGAGACACCAGCGCCCTGGACCACACCTTCGAGGCAAGCGGGATCCATCGCTTCATGTGGTCTGCGCCATACACGGGGCCATCCATCGGCATGGTGCAGTTGAAATCGTAATTCGTCCGACCCTATCACGTTACGCCTTTGTTCCAGTGTCCAATCTGGTGACTGGCGACAAATGCGCGTCATTGTGCCGGTTGACGTTGGATTAACAGTGGCACCCGTGTGCGGCGCCGGCTCCCATTCCCCATAAAACCCATGGTTCTACGGATTGTCCACTGGGAGATGTGTCTAGCACGGCCTGTGTTGAATTGAGCCGTGATTTGTTGCACGGTTGCCCGTCTGTCACTATTGACAATCCGTCTCAGATGTCGCCGGTCACGGTCATCGAGGGTGGCTGGACGGCCGGTCGTTCGCCTGTTGTGGACGTTGACACCCGCATTCAACCATTCACGATACACCCTTGACACGGTTGATCGTGTGAAGTCCGATTCCCGCACCACTTCCGAAATCGCACTTCCCATCCGTCGGGCACCGACCACCATACCCCGTTTGAACGGTGCAAGCTCAAGGCGACGTTCCATGTTACACCTGTCACATGCACAGCCACTGCTCACAAGGTCTCCTATGCACAGGGGGCGTGTGGTGCGCAGACAACACACCTGCGCAATAGTGCTCCGCTATCCCATGACATTTGCTCAGTCAGTGTATTAGGGTTATTGAAATGAAGGAAGAGATATGATGCGAAGAATATGAAACAGATCTTATATATATGAGGAATGGTTGCTTAATAAGAATAATGATGGTGATGATTACTATTTCGTCGAGAGAAGAGATGGATGTAATTTAATGATGATATTTAGTTGACGCGATTTAAGGTTAGGAATGGATGTATTTAATTCCATGACGTATATTAATCCTTCTGTATTCCGCATCCAGCGTTGAATATGATCCATGCAGTTTACATATCTCGGATAAGTACCTGTAGATCATCAAAATGAATCCATATAGAGAAGAGTGGAATCAGCCCACATTAAACAGAATTCTTAACCACAAACATGTTTATTTTAATAGAGTTAGAATGCTTAATTGCTCATTTCAATGATATCATTGAAAATGTTCTACATAAATAGATGATTAAGATACTGGTTATTAAAGTCTTCTTAGATGACAGACCACAGAATTTCCAAAAATGATATTGAATGAGGTGATCTAAATTACTGGTGACAAGCTAACAGATCGCAAATCGTATACGTAGTTGGCACTTAACTTGATTTTGGGAATTTATTTTTATTTTAGGTAAATGATCTACATAATGATTAGTAATGGTAATTTTTGGTTATTTTAAATGAAAATTTGAAGATAAAAGCCATTGAATCTGAAATACTCGAGAAATGTATAAGACGAATGTTTTCCTTGTACTAACGATTAGTGATGGTGATATAAAGCATGATTATAAAATATTGAGAGTTACATGCAGGCAAATAGACTGATAACTTCCGAATAGATCTGCAATATATTCTATAAAATCTTTCAAAGAGAATTTAGGGAATTATTTTGTGTTCAAGCAGAAAAATGAATAACCTAAACGTCATTTTTTTGTAAAAATGTCATAATAGTGAGCATCTCTAGATTACTTCCTACTTTTCAATAGAAGCAATGTATATAAGTAGTATAATATACGGATTCGGCGGCCGCCACCGCCACCGGGCTCCCAGAGGCCTCCTCCACCACCACCACAGCCAGAGGCTTCCCAATGGCCTCCTCCTCCACCACCACAGCCAGAGGCCTCCTCCACCACCACCACAGTCAGAGGCCTCCCAGATGTCTCCTCCACCACCCGCGGGAAATTTGAATTTGTAAACAAAGCCACGTGCTTTTTGACAGCTGTCATCGACAACAACGCATCGCTAACCTCAGTACTGCCAACTTGACGGGCCTAAACCTCAGTAGTGCCAACTTAACCTAACTAGCGCGAGGTAAACAAAGCCACGTGTTTTTTTGACAGACAACAACGCATCGCTAACCTCAGTACTGCCATCTTGACGGGCCTAAACCTCAGTAGTACCAACTTAACCTCACAAGCGCGAGATAAACAAAGCCACGTGCTTTTTTGACAGCTGTCATCCGCCATCTTTAAACTACAGAGCACCGTGCTGCCCTCTTTATCGCAGTAGCTGCAAATTCGTCACCTGTCATCCGCAGTGCTGCCATCTTAGCGGGCCTAAACCTTAGTGCTACCAACTTAACCTCACTAGCTCGAGATAAACAAATCCACGTGCTTTTTTGATAGCTGTCATCCGCCATCTTTAATCTATAGAGAACAGTGCTGCCCTCTTTAGCTACATACATTTGAAATGTGGTGGCGGATAATTTGAAAAATGCTTTTTGACAGCAGCCATCTTTAATCTAGAGAGCACCGTGCTGCCCTCTTTAGCTAGATACCTTTGAAATGTGGTGGCAGGCAATTCCACATGACAGCAACCATCTTTGATCAAGAGAGCACCGTGCTGCCCTCTATGTGGTGGCGGCAATTTGAAAAATTCTACATGCTCTTGTTTGGAAACAAACTCACGCGCTTTTTTGAGAGCTACCATCCGCCATCTTTAATCAACAGAGCATAGTGCTGCCCTCTTTAGCTGGATACCTTTGAAATGTGGTGGCGGCAAATTCCACGTGCTCTTGTTTGGAAACAAAGCCATGTGCTTTCTTGACAGCTGTCATCCGCCATCTTTAATCAACAGAGCACTGTGCTGCTATCATGCGGGCAATTTCATCACCTGTCATCCGCCATCTTTAATCCACAGAACACCGTGCTACCCTCTTTATGGCTACTACCTTAAGCACGTAGTAGCGGGCAATTTGAAAAGTTCTGTTAGCTATAATCCGCCATCCTTAATCAAGAGAGCACCGTGCTGCCATCTTTTGCTAGATACCTTTGAAATGTGGTGGCGGCAAATTGAAAAATTCCACGTGCTCTTGTTTGGAAACACTCTCACGTGCTTTTTTGACAGCTACCATCCACCATCTTTAATCAACAGAGCATAGTGCTGCCCTCTTTAGTTAGATACCTTTGAAATGTGGTGGCGGCAAATTCCACGTGCTCTTGTTTGGTAAACATAGCCACGTGCTTTTTTGACAGCTGTCATCCGCCATCCTTAATCCAGAGAGCACCGAGCTGCCCTCTTTATCGTAGTAGATGTAAATTGGTCACCTGTCATCCGCAGTGCTGCCATCTTTAGCTAGATACCTTTGAAATGTGGTGGTGGATAATTTAAAAAGAAAAATTCTACAGCAGCCCTCTCTCGACGCTAATTGCATAAGATGGCGGCTATACATGACTCCTTAAGGGTGCTTACGCAAGATGGCTGCTATACACAGGTTCTTATGAGACGTCCTTGGGATGCTTGCGCAAAATGGCAGTTATACAAGGCTCCTTATGAGATGCCCTAGGGATGCTTGCGCAAGATAGCGATTGCTCTTATGGGACGGCTTAAGGGTCCTTGCACAAGATGGCTTGAGACTACCCTAAGGATGCTTGCGCAAGATGGCGGACATAAGATGGCGGCTATACACAACTCCTTATGAGACGCTTTAAATGTGCTTGCGCAAGATGTTTGCTACTCTTATGAAGAAAGCTAGCTTAGAGGCTAACGTGTCGTGCTAGTTCGATTCATTAAATTTAGGGCTTAAATGCAAAATGTTAAATATATCGAAAACGGTGCACCGTAGAGCAAAACGGACAACATTTTTCTGCCTAATACCTAGGTTCGCAGTATGAGGAACAAGAAAACCATAGTCTAATGATGGGATCAACGGTTCGGTTCCTACTTAGGCCCTTTGGCATTTGCTCTGTTTTAGCTTGTATTGAAGCGAGTCTTCGTAACATGATCAGATCTAGCTATGGTAGAGAGTATAACGTACCGTGCTGGTTCGATTCATTAAATTTGGAGGCTTAAATGCAAAATGTTAAATATCTCGAAAACGGTGCATCGTAGAGCAAACGGGACAAAATTTTTCCGCCTAATACGTAGGTTCGTAGTATCACGAACAAGAAAAAACATAGTCTAATGATGAGATCAACGGTTCGATTCCCTTTGGCAGCTATCTATTTCTACAAGATGGTGGCTGCTGTTATGAGACACAAGATGGCTTGAGACGTCCTAGGGATGCTTACGCAAGATGGCGGACACAAAATGGTGACTATACATAGCTCCTTATGAGACAGCCTAGGGGTGCTCGCACAAGATGGCAGCTACTCTTATGAAGAAAGCTAGCTTAGAGGCTACTGCGCAAGATAACAGCTGCTGTTATGCATGCGGTGGAGGGCAATTTGAAATTCTATGTGCTTAATCAACAGAGCACCCTGCTGCCCTCTTTAGCTGAAATGTGGTGGACAATTTGAAAAATTATTTTGACAGCTATCATCTTTAAACAATGGCGACTATACATAGGCTGTTAAGGCCTTATCATTCTCCTCCTCCTCCTCCTCCGCCTCTTATGTCAAGGCATAGCTTTATATCGAACAAGTTTAAACCTGCATCGCGAAGCAAACGTATGCAGCGATAACATTATTGTGCATGTTTAGACTTTCGAAACATAAGAAGAGTAGAATCAAAGGTTGTACTCGTTACGACATGTGATCAGAACATTGATTGATGCGTTCAGAAAACAAAATAAGCGATCAAGACTAGAATCGAACACTGTACTCAATACATCATGTGTTTAGAATATGTCAGGGGATACCCTTGTTCTAAGAAGATCACATTGAAACATAACAAGACTAGAATAGAACACTGTAATCGATGTTGTTAACTTCAACATGTGATCAGAACATTGATTGATGTGTTCAGAACACAAAATAAGTGATCATGACTAGAATCGAACACTGTACTCGATACAACATGTGATCAGAACATTGATCGATGTGTTCAGAACACAAAATAAGTGATCAAGACTAGAATCGAACACTGTACTCAATACAACATGTGTTTAGAACATGTTAGGTGGTACCCTTGTTCTAAGATCAGAATGAAACATAACAAGACTAGAATCGAACACTAATCGATGTTGTTAACCTCAACATATGATCAGAACATTGTTTGATGTGTTCAGAGCAAAAGTACAATTTTGATGATTTGCTTAGTGTAAAATCAAAAACTATGGAAACACACTGTGCACATATCGCGTAGCTAACTCGCTCAGTAAGCAATATTGCAAAACTACAACTTCAATGATTTGCCTAGTGTAAAAAAATCAAAAACACACTACCCATACTGCGCAGCTAACTCGCTCGGTAAACGATATAGCCAAAGTATAACTTCAAATTATTTACCTTCCATCATTCGTCTTGTGTGAAAATCAGTCGAACAAGTTATCGCATAAACATGTAACATGAAATATCAGTCAATCTGTTGGCATGGGTTACAAGCATGTAGCTTATGCGGGAAGTAAAATTAAACAGAACGCTAGTGCTATAAGAAATACTCTGCTTACATTTAAGTCCCTAGCTGTTGAACAAGTTATTACATAAATATGTAACATGAAATATCGGTTCGGAAACATATTGTTTCAATCTGTTGGCATAGATTACAAGCATGTAGCTTATGCAGGCGAGGGCTACAATGCAAAATGCTAAGCCGAAAAAAAATCGTGATAGGGTATGGAACCCAGGGGTTACATCTTATCAGAAGGGCAAAAAGGATGAAAGGACTCTTCCTCCTCCTTACCGCACATTCCTTGTAGGGCTAATTGGCTGAAGGGCTAATGGGTTAAAGGGCTAAAGGAGCAACAACCTCATCGATCGCTATCAGCAAGAACGCTTGTACTTTGTTAAGTGTAGAAAATTAATTTTTATTGGTAAATGGTTTTATGTTCAGAACAAGGAATGGAACCTAGGGGTTACGTCTTACCTAATAAAATCCCTGAGGTGCGATGAGTTACGTTTTTCGAACTAGTGTTTGGAACACTGATCTTTTCAAGATGGCAAGAGTGAGGTTAGCAATGTTCTGTTGTTGGATTTTAAATTCTACGCTATAACATGCATAAGGTGGCAGCCTTGAGGTTTACCGCCGTAAAGATGGCAAGAGTGAGGTTAGCAATGTTCTGTTGTTGGATTTTAAATTCCCCGCTATAACATGCATAAGGTGGCAGCCTTGAGGTTTACCGCCGTAAAGATGGCAGCAGTGAGGATAGCGACGCACTATTGTCCTCCAAAGTGAGGTTAGGGTTCGTCAAGAAGACAGCTGTCAAAAGAGCACGTGGCTATGTATAACAAACAAGAGCACGTGGCTGTGACGTCACGGTCACGTAGTATGCTGCTTCAGCATGTAATGTTCAATGTCTACACCTATGTAGTTAACACTGCTAGGTTCACAAGATTTTTACACATAACTATTCTTTATGTTTTAAGTAAACATTGAAAACATTGTTTACAATGTTTACATAGAACAGGCAGTAAAGGAAATCAAAGAGAAATTTGGAAAGGGAATCACAGTCCAAGGAGAGGAAATCAAAACCTTGAGATTTGCCGATGATATTGTTATTTTATCTGAGACTGCAGAAGATCTCGAGAAGTTGCTGAATGGTATGGATGAAGTCTTAGGTAAGGAGTACAAGATGAAAATAAATAAGTCCAAAACAAAAGTAATGGAGTGCAGTCGAACGAAGGCAGGTGATGTAGGGAATATTAGATTAGGAAACGAAGTCTTAAAGGAAGTAGATGAATATTGTTATTTGGGTAGTAAAATAACCAACGATGGCAGAAGTAAGGAGGACATAAAATGCAGACTAGCACAAGCAAGGAAGAGCTTTCTTAAGAAAAGAAATTTGCTCACTTCAAACATTGATATCGGAATTAGAAAGATGTTTTTGAAGACTTTTGTGTGGAGCGTGGCATTGTATGGAAGTGAAACATAGCTCAGAAAGAAAGAGAATAGAAGCTTTTGAAATGTGGTGTTACAGAAGAATGCTGAAGGTGAGATGGATAGATCGAAACACAAATGAAGAGATACTGAATCGAATTGGTGAGAGGAGATCGATTTGGCTAAATTTGACGAGAAGAAGAGATAGAATGATAGGACACATCTTAAGACACCCAGGAATTGTTCAGTTGGTTTTTGAAGGAAGTGTAGGTGGCAAGAACGGTAGGGGTAGACCAAGGTATGAATATGACAAACAGATTAGAGCAGATGTAGGATGCAATAGCTACGTAGAAATGAAAAGGTTAGCACAGGATAGGGTGGCATGGAGAGCTGCATCAAACCAGTCTATGGACTGATGACTCAAACAACAACAACATGTTTTAAGTTCGTGCACATAGGTTATGTTAAGATAGCAGCACACGTACAAGCGATGGTCGCACGCTCGCGTAGAAGTTGTTTAGTACGATAGTTGATGTATGCATTATCAAAAGGTGATATGTACACGCTTTTAAACCTTGCTATTCTTACTTCTACTATGTTCGCAAGATTTTTAAACATCGCTATTCCTTATGCTTTAAGTTCGTGCGCATAGGTCATGCTAAAGTAGCAGTGCAAACACACGTGAACGTTGTACATTCTAGCGGAATGTGTTTGGTATAATAGCTGATGCATGCAAAATCGATAGGTGATGTGTACACGCTTTGAAACTTAACTATTCTTCGTGTTTTATGTTCGTGCACATAGGTTATGCTTACAGTGACTCTATATGTACAGTGTGGCCAAGGCCAGTCCAGCCGCCATGTTTTTGCCAAGTACTCAATCAGCTGATTTTTCATTATTTCAATTACAACGAGACTGTAGGCTCATACAGAGGAATTATATGGGTCATTATATTCTGGTGGGCACTTACATGATTAAATATAGATTGTACCGTATATTAATAAGTGCCTGAGGACATGAGCACATACTAGATTAAATTTGATAAAAGGAAACTCGTGACCATTTCCCAAGGCACATCCCAATGGAGATGAGCTGCACATACCTTTTTAAACAACACACCAGTCCTCCTGATTTTCTTAAATCTCTGGCAGTAGCGAAAATCGAACCTGTGCGTTCGAAGACAACAAGTTATAGTGCTAACCGTTAGGCTACAGATGCGGACAGTAGACTGATGAAGGTTGATATGGGTAGTAATTATTTCAATAAAGAATAGTTCAGTGTTTAAAATGTTATTTTTTTTTGCTTATACTGTATGTATATATCGATACTGGGCATATTTAGACTTAGGTTACCTGAATACTGGTAGCTGACTTCTCATTTAAATAATTCTTGGCATACAGAAATTTACAATTACTTAAGTACTGGTAGCTAAAAATTCTGTGTAGGTAGGCAGGTAGGCCTATAAAGATATTTATATTATAATACATATGGGATCGTACAGACACTATACATAATGGTAGACTCATTGTCTTGAATACTGTGTGATGAATACAATGAGATTTTTCTTTCACATATCACATACTGTTGATATGTATATAAGCTAAACACACATAGAACATAGGAAATAATTTTAGTAAATTAGGCCTACTGTATGTATATTATCCAGTGGATACACAATATTATATTACCTAGCTAGTTCGATATTTACATTACATTAACATGATATATCTTTCCAAGCACAATTATAACAGAAAAAGTAAGCAAATCTTGTAAGTAACATTTTCAGTAAGGATTAATAGGTTACTGTTACTGTGTTAAATGTAGAAGTGGTACTAGTTAAATAAATTTTAGACAAGTAATTGTTTAGTTTGAGATACCAAGTTCATTTCATGGTACAATAGACATTTCATTGAGTAAAATAACACATTACCTTTCATGAGGAGATTCAAAGAGATTAGTTTTCAGTTTTAAGAGTTTGGAAATATCATACAAAATCATACACTGGATACATATTGAAAATGGGAAGACATAGTGTTACCAAATGTAAGGTCAACTTCTTAACCTCCATTTGCATAACTTTTATCAGAATAATATGATCCCATGAGTAAGTAACTCAAATTAATTATTTTTCAGAATATATATGGTACAATACAAAAAGGAATTTAGCCTACCTGTAATGTGTTAATGTAGGCCTAGGCAAATTATAGGGTAACACATCTTTTCATTACTCACAAAATCCTTTTTAAGAGAATCCTCAAATATTACTGTATTTACAAATTAATTATAGCATTATTACACAAATCGATAGCCTAGTACTTTCACAGTTTCCATCACATATTATTCACACACATCATGACAATACAGCCCAGTACAATGAGGTTAATACCTTCATTCAAATCAAAGATGAATGAGCTGCTACAGACTTGCTGCTAAAAATGTTTTTGCTTTTTCTTGTTCTGGAGGTGATTTTTAACCTTAAAACAATATATCTGTTCAACAAAGTGTTCTGCAAATCATGACAGTCAGGAATATGGCACACATTAACCTCACTTTTTATTCTACATGCAAAATAGTGTACTAAGTTTACATTTTGAGGTTTTACAATACCTATGTAGTTAGAAAATATCTCTTCTACTTTAAAAATAAATTGAAAAGTAGGTTCATTAGCAAACCATAATGTGTTATCTTTGAAGCATTTCAGCCTGGTCAGTTTCTCATAAGGTAAGCCATAGGGTTTCAAACCACCTAAACTCATTAAGCATTTATCACAATGCTCATGGTTTTCACTTATGCTTTTAATAATGTAACCCAATAAACAATACATGCTATTTTGTTCACTTGAGCTCATGACTAATCTCTTAAACACCAAACCCTGTGGTAAGTTAGGTTCATTTGTTACCTTTGAGGGCTCAATATGCTTTATATATTCAAGAAAACCTGCCATTGTTTCTCTGTCATCCTCACTGTAACTTCCTCTGTTTACATCTTTCATGTATTGGGAGAGCATAATTAGTTTCAAATTCTGTTTAAATTGTAATGCAGTTGGGACTATCTGCTTTGCCCTAACAAGACTGAAAAGGTTTTCTAAAGAGTCCTGGGTAAACCTGGAAGTCAAAATATACTTGTAATTACAATCATTTAACAGAATATTTTGTAAATCTAATATGGATTTAGTACATATCTTAACACCAGTTTGCACTGGTTTCCAAACACCTTTCTTTCCAATTTTAAGTAAGGAAAAAATGTCAATAAACCTTTCCAGAAAGAGGATACTTTCATTATATGATACTATATTATGCTTACTTAAGGCCATAGTTGGACAGCGGGAGGTCAAAATTGCAAACCACTTTTCTACCAAGTCTATAAACCATGCTGTTGTGAAGTAATCAGGTCCGTTTTCTTCCTCTGCTAAGAATTTTAGACTGCTGCTTACTGTGTGATTGATCACATTAGTAGAGGTTGATACCCTCATTTTATTCAAATGTGTAGGAGACAAGTCATTCTCACTTAACTTTGGTGCTAATTTAAAAGTGGATCTGTTTTGATGTTTGGCAATCTCCTCTATATGAGAAAAGTTTACCTTACTGGAGATTAAACCAAATTCTTTTACAATGGATTCAGGAACCGTGATTACTTTATTGTTTGCAATCATAGATTTGATATTTTTAAACAAATGTACTGGGTCTGGAATGACATATATGTTTGAAGTTTCATCAACAGGATGGACAAATGTATTAACAGTTTCACAGTAACGACCAGCTTTAACACCTACACTCCTCCAAAAGCCCTGATTTGGTGATCCCATGTCTGATACGATTCCTAATATGGTAAGACCAATTTCATCCGCCTCTTTTGTAATTTCAGAAACAATACTTCCATACACTGCACCATTAGTGCTATCCCCTGTTAAATAATAGCCTACTGTTTGTTTCCATTTACTCGATATGCCACCTAACATGAAGACCAAGGCATGTGTAGCTTCACCTTTATGACCTGGTAATGTAATATCCCCAATAAATTGTTTAGTTGAGGTGTCATTCATTTTCTGGTACAATAGACATTTCATCAAGTAAAAGAACACATTGCCTTTCCTGAGGAGATTTAAACAGATCGGTTTTTAGTTTTAAGAATTTGAAAACATCATACAAAATTCCTGACTGAAATGGGAGATTCTGAATTTTCCTTCGGAGGGTTCTTAAAGAAGGGAGAGGATAATTTTGTTCTAATAACTCTCCATATCCATTCCTTCCACATAAAAACTTTAATTTAAGTGCCTTTTGAATAGTTGTGTTTGACCAGCTTGATACTTTTCCCCCTAAAGAGTTTAACTGGTCATCCCCAAAAACCTTCTTTTGTGTATTTGTCATTTTTTAACGTTGTTTCTCTATAAGTTTATTATATTTACTACACCTATTTTTAAGCTTACGGTTCTGTAACAAAAGCTTGTCATACTTATTTTTATACTGTTCAAGCTTACTCTCTAAACACTTCACTTTTTGTCCATCACTTAAAGACACAAAAGAAATATCTGATGCTACAGATTCACCCAATACAGGCACTGGGAATATTTCACTTACATTTCCTGAGGTGTTGATAAGCTGCTTTTTTGGGCTTGGAAGTTTACGAGGTTTGGGAGGATTCATTTTTATTTTTGGTGGTTCTCGGTGTGAAAAAATTGTTGGAACTGCGTTCCATTTGAGGGCTCTTTTTCCATCTTCCCTCGTTTTTTCCCACATGTCTGCTTCAAAATGAGCCTATAAAAATACGAACACTAGTATATAATGACTAGTTTTCATTTGGCAAATTGGAAGGAAGTATACAAACAAAAGTAATGTCATGAATTTTGTGCCATATTTGGTACTTACCTCGCACAAGTAGGAATAATTTGTAGGATTCCAACCTTCTCTTCTAACCATAGCACCCCATTGTTTCCTTCGAGATGGGTCCCGCGGAAAAGATTTCGTTATAAAACCCTTTTCGGGTCTGTTTGTACATCCATAAGCACAACAGCCAGGCATGTTATTTATTTTGATCTCGGATCACTTAAATCCATAGATGTTCACACGTTTCAAAACTAATAAACCTTCGTAGTTAATAATGAAACATTATCGGTATTATTAATGATAAAATATGTAGTTTAAACTTCACAGAAATGCCGTCAAAGGAGATCTTACACTGTGCAGAATACACATGTTTACATCAGCTGACTGAACATTTGGCAAAAACATGGCGGAGCCAATCAGAATGAAGCACTCGTTGGCCACACTGTACATACAGAGTCACTGTAGGTTATGCTATGATAGCAGCACATTCTAGCGGGAGAAGTTTTGTACTCTAGTTGATGCATGTATAATCGATAGGCAATGCGTACACGCTTTTAAAACATTGCTATTCTTACTGCTGCTGCTATGTTCACAAGATTTTTATACATCGCTATTCTTTATGCCTTAAGTTCATGCGTATAAGTTATACTAAGTTAGCAGCATAGTTATAAGGTTGACGCGCGCTCTAGTGGAAGAAGTTTAAAACGAAAGTCGATGCATGCAAAATCGATAGGTGATGTGTACACGCTTTGAACTTGGCTATTCTTTGTGCTTTAAGTTCGTGCACATAGGTTATGTTAAGATTGCAGCACATACAAGCGATGATTGCACGCTGTTGTAGAAGTTTAGTACGATAGTCGATGCATACATCATCGATAGGTGATGTGTACAAGCTTTAGAACATAGCTCTTCCTTGTGCTTTAAGTTCGTGCACATGGGTTAGGGATACACAAGAGCGATTGCTACATGCTCTAGCGGAAGAAGCCTAGTACGATAGTCAGCGCATGCATCATCGATACGTGATGTGTACACGCTACTCTTTAAGCTTTAAATTCATGCACATAGGTGGCAGCACACAATTGTGATCGTTGTACGCTCTAGCGGGAGAAGTTTAACTTTATACACATACGTTAGCAATACACATATGCGATCGTTATACGAAAGTCGATGCATGCAAATCGATAGGTGATGTGTACACGCTTGAACTTAGCTATTCTTTGTAGTTTAAGAGTTCATGCGTATGGGTTATGCCAACGAGCTAGAATAACATAGAGGGGCTGTAAGCCTGTCATCAGCGCTCCCTGCTTGAAGCAAGTTGATAAGGGGCAGCCATGTTAACGGTTGTCAAAACAAAGCGAATAGGCGCGAGAGCATATGTTGAGGTGACAGAGAGATCGTGCATGGCAATTTAATTCCCTAAGTTTTAAGAAGTGAAAACATAGATTCTCGCTTTCAAGAATGCCAGCCGTAAGCTCAACGTATGGTTGTTCTAATCGGAGTAATAAAACCAAGGATGTATCGTACTTTAAGTATTACTGAATTATAGCCGAGATTCCTTTTCGTAATTTCTGTTTGTAATTAAATCCATTTTATTGTTTACTTAGCGAAAGTACGGAGAGCCACGGTAAGTATTTGTCGAATTTTGTTTCAGATTTCGTTTAAAGAACAAGGAATGAACGGAACAATGCGTTGTGAGGGCGAAAAGAGATAAATGGTATCCCACTCAATTCGGCTGCTTATGCTCTGTACATTTCCAGCCCTATTTAATTTTCATTCACATTTACAAATAAAGGAAATGGAGCGCCCACAACCAAGGAAACGTAACCACAAAAAAAAAACACTTATTTCATTCAAACGTACACTAAGTATGGTAAATACAGAATTTTACTGCAATTTTTTAAATGTATACAGTCTTTATTGTAGATGTCTGTTGCCCTGGTTTTTAAAACTATGCCACACTTCATAATGGACAACGTTCAAACCTACCTTTCAGCTAGTAATCCCAGTATGATATGGTAATGGGAGAAACATGATATCCCTCCTATATTATAATAAATAATTACACTAAACGATTATTGTGGTAAAGTATTCATGGGCCGCCTCTGTGGTGTACAGGTTAGCGTGAGCAGCTGCCACCCGTGGAAGCCCGGGTTCGATTCCCGGCTCCGCCACGAAATTTGAAAAGGGGCACGAGGGCTGTAACGGGATTCTATCAGCCTGGGGAGGTCAACTGAGTAGAAGTGGGCTCGACTCCCACCTCAGCCATCCTCGAAGTGATTTTCCGTGGTTTCCCACTTCTCATCCAGGCAAATGCCGGGATGGTACCTAACTTAAGGCCACGGCCGCTTCCTTTTCCCCCCCAACAAGGCCCCTGGTCAACATAGCAGGTGCAGCCCTCCCTCACATTTGTATCCCCCGACCCAATGTCTCACGCTCCAGAACACTGTCCTTGAGGTGGTAGAGGTGGGATCCGTCGCTGAGTCCGTGGGAAAAACCAACCCGGGAGGGTAAACAGATTAAGAAAGGAACACAGTACTCATGAGGATGCAATAATTTTAAAAATATGAACAGAATGAGGTTGTAACCTATTATTGTAGGTCCCTATGATTTTAAGGCTTCCTGTCATAAATATTTATGTCCATCGTTTTTATTCTAATTTACGCTTAACCACAACAACCAAGCAGGGTAACGCTCTTATTCCGATTTCGAGGCCTATTCGTATGTCACTGTGCGATGATTTAACTACCGGTACCCTACAATCAACTGATCGTGATGTTGGCCTCGTGCCGCAATATGATGAAGTGGCGGTATTCGCTTTAATGCTTCAAGCTATCGGCAACGGTCTTTAATTCTCTCCCAGTGATTCTAAAATGCGTATTTTCTACACTTTTCGTCATTTAAAGGCCATGCCCGCTTGCTTGTGTGACAACAGGAAACATGGCGGACTCTCGTTCTATTAGCTTCACCCAGGCAGCGCTTCCGCCTCTCTATGTTATTCTAGCTCGTTGGGTTATGCTAAGATAGCAGCACAATCTAGCGGAAGGAGTTTAGTACGAGAGTCGATGCATGCAAAATCGATAGGTATTGTGTACACGCTTTGAAACATGGCTCTTCTTTGTACTTTTAAGTTCATGTGTATAAGTTATGCTAAGATACCAGCACAATCTAGCGGAAGAAGTTCAGTACGAGATTCGATGAATGCAAAATCAATAAGTAATGTATACACGCTTTGAAACATGGCTATTCTTTGTACTTTAAGTTCATGTGTATAAGTTTTGCTAAGATAGCAGCACAACCTAGCGGAAGAAGTTTAGTACCATATTTGTTGCATGCAAAGTCGATAGGTAATGTGTACACGCTTTGAAACATGGCTATTCTTTGTACCTTAAGGTCATGCGTATAGGTTATGCTAAGATAGCAGCACAATCTAGCGGAAGAAGTTTAGTACGAGAGTCGATGTTTGCAAAATCGATAGGTAATGTGTACACGCTTTGAAACATGGCTATTCATTGTACTTTAATTTTATGAGTATAGGTTATGCTAAGATAGCAGCACGATCTAGCGGATGAACTTTAGTTCGATGGTCGATGCATGTAAAATCGATAGGTGATGTGTACACGCTTTGAAACATGGCTATTCATTGTACTTTAATTTTATGAGTATAGGTTATGCTAAGATAGCAGCAAGATCTAGTGGATGAAGTTTTGTTCGATGGTCGATGCATGTAAACTCGATAGGTGATGTGTACACGCTTTGAAACATGGCAATTCATACTGCTGCTCTGTTCCCAAGACTTTTAAGCATAGCTAATCCTAATGCTGCTCTTAACGACGTCGAGCTAAGGATTACGTGACCGTGACGTCACAGCCACGTGCTCTTGTTTGGTAAACATAGCCACGTGCTTTTTTGACCGCTGTCTTCTTGACGAACTCTAACCTCACTTTGGAGGACAATAGAGCGTCGCTAACCTCACTGCTGCCATCTTTACGGCGGTAAACCTCAAGGCTGCCACCTTATGCATGTTATAGCGGGAATTTAAAATCCAACAACAGAACATTGCTAACCTCACTCTTGCCATCTTTACGGCGGTAAACCTCAAGGCTGCCACCTTATGCATGTTATAGCGTAGAATTTAAAATCCAACAACAGAACATTGCTAACCTCACTCTTGCCATCTTGAAAAGTTCAGTGTTCCAAACACTAGTTCGGAAAACGTAACTCATCGCACCTCAGGGATTTTATTAGGTAAGACGTAACCCCTAGGTTCCATTCCTTGTTCTGAACATAAAACCATTTACCAATAAAGATTAATATTCTACACTTAACAAAGTACAAGCGTTCTTGCTGATAGCGATCGATGAGGTTGTTGCTCCTTTAGCCCTTCTGCCCATTAGCCCTACAAGGAATGTGCGGTAAGGAGGAAGAGTCCTTTCATCCTTTTTGCCCTTCTGATAAGATGTAACCCCTGGGTTCCATACCCTATCACGATTTTTTCGGCTTAGCATTTTGCATTGTAGCCCTCGCCTGCATAAGCTACATGCTTGTAATCTATGCCAACAGATTGAAACAATATGTTTCCGAACCGATATTTCATGTTACTTATTTATGTAATAACTTGTTCAACAGCTAGGGACTTAAATGTAAGCAGAGTATTTCTTATAGCATTAGCGTTCTGTTTAATTTTACTTCCCGCATAAGCTACATGCTTGTAACCCATGCCAACAGATTGACTGATATTTCATGTTACATGTTTATGCGATAACTTGTTCGACTGATTTTCACACAAGACGAATGATGGAAGGTAAATAATTTGAAGTTATACTTTGGCTATATCGTTTACCGAGCGAGTTAGCTGCGCAGTATGGGTAGTGTGTTTTTGATTTTTTTACACTAGGCAAATCATTGAAGTTGTAGTTTTGCAATATTGCTTACTGAGCGAGTTAGCTACGCGATATGTGCACAGTGTGTTTCCATGGTTTCTGATTTTACACTTAGCAAATCATCAAAATTGTACTTTTGCTCTGAACACATCAAACAATGTTCAGATCATATGTTGAGGATAACAACATCAATTACAGTGTTCGATTCTAGTCTTGTTATGTTTCATTCTGATCTTAGAACAAGGGTACCACCTAACATGTTCCAAACACATGTTGTATTGAGTACAGTGTTCGATTCTAATCTTGATCACTTATTTTGTGTTCTGAACACATCGATCAATGTTCTGATCACATGTTGTATCGAGTACAGTGTTCGATTCTAGTCATGATCACTTATTTTGTGTTCTGAACACATCAATCAATGTTCTGATCACATGTTGAAGTTAACAACATCGATTACAGTGTTCTATTCTAGTCTTGTTATGTTTCAATGTGATCTTCTTAGAACAAGGGCATCCCCTGACATATTCTAAACACATGATGTATTGAGTACAGTGTTCGATTCTAGTCTTGATCGCTTATTTTGTTTTCTGAACGCATCAATCAATGTTCTGATCACATGTCGTAACGAGTACAACCTTTGATTCTACTCTTCTTATGTTTCGAAAGTCTAAACATGCACAATAATGTTATCGCTGCACACGTTTGCTTCGCGATGCAGGTTTAAACTTGTTCGATATAAAGCTATGCCTTGACATAAGAGGCGGAGGAGGAGGAGGAGGAGAATGATAAGGCCTTAACAGCCTATGTATAGTCGCCATTGTTTAAAGATGATAGCTGTCAAAATAATTTTTCAAATTGTCCACCACATTTCAGCTAAAGAGGGCAGCAGGGTGCTCTGTTGATTAAGCACATAGAATTTCAAATTGCCCTCCACCGCATGCATAACAGCAGCTGTTATCTTGCGCAGTAGCCTCTAAGCTAGCTTTCTTCATAAGAGTAGCTGCCATCTTGTGCGAGCACCCCTAGGCTGTCTCATAAGGAGCTATGTATAGTCACCATTTTGTGTCCGCCATCTTGCGTAAGCATCCCTAGGACGTCTCAAGCCATCTTGTGTCTCATAACAGCAGCCACCATCTTGTAGAAATAGATAGCTGCCAAAGGGAATCGAACCGTTGATCTCATCATTAGACTATGTTTATCTTGTTCGTGATACTACGAACCTACGTATTAGGCGGAAAAATTTTGTCCCGTTTGCTCTACGATGCACCGTTTTCGAGATATTTAACATTTTGCATTTAAGTCTCCAAATTTAATGAATCGAACCAGCACGGTGCGTTATACTCTCTACCATAGCTAGACCTGATCATGTTACGAAGACAAGCTAAAACAGAGCAAATGCCAAAGGGCCTAAGTAGGAACCGAACCGTTGATCCCATCATTAGACTATGGTTTTCTTGTTCCTCATACTGCGAACCTAGGTATTAGGCAGAAAAATGTTGTCCGTTTTGCTCTACGGTGCACCGTTTTCGATATATTTAACATTTTGCATTTAAGCCCTAAATTTAATGAATCGAACTAGCACGACACGTTAGCCTCTAAGCTAGCTTTCTTCATAAGAGTAGCAACCATCTTGCGCAAGCACCCTTAAAGCGTCTCATAAGGAGTTGTGTATAGCCGCCATCTTGCGCAAGCATTATTAGGGCGTCTCAAGCCATCTTGTGCATGGACCCGTAAGCCGTCCCATAAGAGCAGTCGCTATCTTGCGCAAGCATCCCTAGGGCATCTCATAAGGAGCCATGTATAACTGCCATCTTGCGCAAGCATCCCAAGGGTGTCTCATAAGAACCTGTGTATAGCAGCCATCTTGCGTAAGCACCCTTAAGGAGTCATGTGTAGCCGCCATCTTATGCAATTAGCGTCGAGAGAGGGCTGCTGTAGAATTTTTCTTTAAATTATCCACCACCACATGTCAAAGGTATCTAGCTAAAGATGGCAGCACTGCGGATGACAGGTGACGAATTTACATCTACTACGATAAAGAGGGCAGCACGGTGCTCTCTGGATTAAAGATGGCGGATGACAGCTGTCAAAAAAGCACGTGGCTATGTTTACCAAACAAGAGCACGTGGAATTTGCCGCCATCACATTTCAAATGTATCTAACTAAAGAGGGCAGCACTATGCTCTGTTGATTAAAGATGGTGGATGGTAGCTGTCAAAAAAGCACGTGAGTTTGTTTCCAAACAAGAGCTCGTGGAATTTTTCGATTTGCCGCCACCGCATTTCAAAGGTATCTAGCCAAAGATTGCAGCACGGTGCTCTCTTGATTAAAGATGGCGAATGATAGCTAACAGAACTTTTCAAATTGCCCGCTACTACGTGCTTAAGGTAGTAGCCATAAAGAGGGTAGCACGGTGTTCTGTGGATTAAAGATGGCGGATGACAGGTGATGAAATTTCCCGGAGGTTAGCGATGCGTTGTTGTCTGTCAAAAAAACACGTGGCCTTGTTTACCTCGCGCTAGTTATGTTAAGTTGGCACTACTGGGGTTTAGGCCCGTCAAGATGGCAGTACTGAGGTTAGCGATGCGTTGTTGTCGATGACAGCTGTCATAAAGCACGTGGCTTTGTTTACAAATTCAAATTTCCCGCGGGTGGTGGAGGAGACCTCTGGGAGGCCTCTGACTGTGGTGGTGGTGGTGGAGGAGGCATCTGGGAGCCCGGTGGCGGTGGCGGCCGCCGAATCCGTATATTATACTACTTATATAGTCAACATTTACTTTTTATATCAAGGATCTTTGAATATTTTTATAAAGTAATTAGCTTAGTTAGGTGAGGAAATAGATTATATCAAAATATTCAATTTCTATTTTTAGATTATTTAAGTGATATTCGATAAATTTATTCATTCTTTTAATGTCCTAGGTTAAATAAGTACTTATAAACATCCGTAGATTAAGTATGATAGATATTTATGAAGCGTTAGTGATTAATTCGCGATATGGAGACGTCCAGCGAACTGATTTTGTGCGAATTTAGCCGTCTAGCTCACCCGGTGACTTTACTCTCGGAATTTAAGTCTCGAAATAGATACTTGATTGATAGATAATTAATGAATTGAGCTAGTCAGGATTTCTTTGCGGCCCGACCTGGACGCGGGAACGGCGCAGAATCCACACGAAAACATGGACATTAATTATGAGAAAAATAAATTTGGGATGCTCTTTGCCATGTTTAATAAAGTCCAATCAACGTATTACCAGAAAGATCGTCCGCTATTTTCGCCTGAAAAATTTAAAAATAAAGCACCGGTTGTAGTTATAGACTGACCTTATCATGAGTAATCTATAAAAGAATCTCCTGTCGATATTCGTTTAAAACTGGAAACATCTGAAAACATTCCTGCTAACAAAACAGCCTAATGTCTTATTACTCATATGAGTGATGTTAGTTACCATCCGCTAACGAATATTGTTACAAGACTATAAATAAGGATAGCCTTTTATCAGGAACAGTAGTGTGTGCTTCGACTTCGTACGCTATGGAAGAGAAAGAAGAAACAGACTACACGGTTACAATCGTGTTGATAACAAATAAAAGTGTCAATGTGCATGCTGTTCGCATGCTAATACGCAACATCTTATTTATCTCACACAAGTAAGTGAGGCTATTAAGATGTTCTATAAACATAGAACCTTATATCAGATGCCAAAACATATGATTCAATGTTTACCAGCAGGATTTTTAGCTCGTACGCCGCTTATTTCGTAAATGCTTTTTGGGACATCCTTCCTCTCCACAGTAGCATGTCAATCGATGTAGCTTTAAGCAGACCCTGTCAACGTCATTACAAGTATCGAGGTAAAAATGGTGATTGGGATGGACCTAATCCAAAGATTGAAAACTGTACACAGTGTATGGGTGAACTTTTTCCCTTCATGAATAACAACACATGAATAACAAGGTGAGAACTGCAGAAACTCCTTTGTAAAGCATAACATAGTATAATAAATTTCATAATCAATACATGTTTTGTTTAATTTGAATGTTGCAGGGGGCATGCTGCCTCTTTGCAGTAAGCTATTGAGTACAGCAACATAACCAAGACTGTTATATAACCGGTAGTAGATTGTTAAATTCTGTAGATACTTATACAACAAATAGTTCATTAAATTTAAAATTTTCTGCTTATTACATTCCTTTGTCTCCTTACACCTGCTCATTCCATTTATAAAGGCTTGAGTTTACTATAGTAACCTTGATAACGAACAAGTCTAAACATGCATAACAATGACATCACTGCATGTTAAAAACAGAATAATAGCACGTGCTCACTCCTGTGATGCGTAAAGCCTTAAGCATAATATCGCGTCATATTTATACATGTTAAGACTTGTCGGATGAAGACATAAAGCCATGAGCTGACCCGTCGGAGGAGATCAAAAGAGCCAATGTATTGCCGCCATCTTGCGCAGTAGCCTCTAGGTTAGCTTTCTCCATAAGAGCCTGTGTATAGCCAACATCTTGCGCAAGCGCTCTTAGGCCGTCTCCCTAAATCCTGTCTCCTCTAGACCAGCTTTCTCTGCAAGTCTCTGTGTATAGCCGCCATCTTGCGCAAGCGCCCTTATACCGTCTCCTTAAATCCTTTCTCTTCTAGACCAGCTTTCTCCAGAAGTCTATGTATAGCCGCCATCTTGTGTAAGCGCCCTTAGGCCGTCTCCTTAAGTCCTATGTCTCCCCTGAACCGGCTTTTTCCATAAGAGTATGTGTGTAGCCGCCATTTTGCGCAAGCACCCTTAGGCTGTCTCCTGTCTTCTCTAGACCAGCTTTCTCCATAAGTTTGTGTATAGCCGCCATCTTGCGCAGTAGCGCCCGTACCAGCTTTCTTCATGACCCTCGTGTATAGCCGCCATCGTACGCAATCGCCCCTAGGCCGTCTCATAAGAGCCTATGTATATCCGCCATCTTGCACAGTAACCCAACCCAGGAGTTAGTCCCATAAGAGCCTGTGTATAGCCGCCATCTTGTGCAATTGACATCGGGAAGGGCATCTGGCCGTAAAACTAGGGCCATGTGTAGTTAGGCTCCTCCATGTGGTTAAGGCCCTGTGTAGTTAGGCTCTTCCATGTAGTTAGGTGTGCTCTCTTATTATGCGAATCTCCATTTCCCTACTACTTAATATGGCGTCTCGGGAATCCCCATTGGCCTACTGCTGAAGATGGCGTCGGGAAGGGCGTCTAGCCGTTAGTTAGGTTAGGTACCTCCATGATAGCAGCTGTTGACGTCGGAAAGGGCATCTGACCGTCAAATTGAGGTTAGCCCCCTCCAAGATGGCGACTGTGAGCTTAGGTTTGCTCTCTTATGCAAAATCGACGTCGGGAAAAGCAACTGGCCTTAAAACTGAGGTTAAGCCCACACTCTTATGCAAAATCCACGTCGGGAGGGGCATCTAGTCGTAAAACTGAGGTTAGGCCCTACAAGATAGTGTCTGTGAGGTTAGGCTTGCTCTTGTGCAAAATCCGCGAATTGGCTTAGCCATACTACTATACTAAATGTCAATGACCTCAGGGTCAGAAACCACTTAGGTATACTACTAGGGGTCAATGAACTCAGGTGCTGACTCAGCAGGAAAAAATGCTGACGCCATGGTCCAGAATCCCCCTTTCTCCCCTACTCAGGACAGATCTGCGTCGTCCTCGGCTCTGGCACAACAGTGTAACACATTGTACACTATCACGAGTGACGGTCAGTCACATTTTATTACGGTTTGGGTTACCAGCGCATCGTCCACTTCTCCACCTACCTTTGACTAATGTGCATAAACAGGCTAGGCTGCAATGGTGTATGGAACGTCGTTGCTGGGGACAGTAACGGCAGCAGATAGTGTTTTCGGACGAATCCAGGTTCTGTTTGTTCGAAATTAATGGCCGCATTTTGGTTCGCCGCAGAAAGGGAGGCATCACACTGATTGCATTCGCACAAGACTTACAGTGCTAACTCCAGGTCTTATGGTGTGGGCTGCTATTGGGTACAACCACAAATCACAGTTGATGTGTGTCCTGTTTGATCTACGGTGAATGACATCCTGCGACCCGTAGCCATATCCTTTCTGCACGACACCCCAGATGCCATATTTCAGCAGGACAATGCGCAACCACATGTTGTTGCACGGACATGTGCCTTATTGTTGTCACAGGATGTCAGACTGTTGCCCTGGCCCTCCCGATCACCGGACTTGTTGCCAGTCAAAAATGTGTGGGATACAGCGAAACGACGGAATACAGCATGGATAGTTATGCCCCAGGACGCCATTCACGCCTTATACGCGTCGATGCCATCACACATGGAACAATTTATCAGCTTCCATGGAGGACCCAGTGCCTACTAGTCAACAGGACACGTGCTGAACCTAGGTGACTGAAATGCTAATTATGCAAAACGTACTAATGAACATGTCCTGTGAATATGAACTTCCTGCCTCTAGTCTTTCAAGGTGATCTGTTTTTTATGAACATGAATGTATATCCGTGATCTGCAGCAAATAGTAAAACATTAACTTCATAATTGTCAAAGTTCTCTGCAAAAGCACCCAAATCCCAAAATAAGGATACTGATGGTTAGTTTTCAGGCACAAAATTGTATTCCACACAGGTAAATTAGTAACAAACACAAGCGAAGTGACAGAGAAGACAGCACAAATATTTTTTTTCATTTAAAAATTTAATTAGTATGGGACAGTTGAGGGGTTTCTCGCACAGGCATCTATTGTACCTATTCAATTAATTATTTGAAACATTGGACATTTATTGGACATTGAAATATTCAAAAAATGAAATGTAGGAAAATATTTGTTCTATCATAATTTATGAATTTCATTATGGTCCGTATTGACAACTGATCACTATCAAAGGGTAGGAAGGGTCTTATAAAACTGGGACTAGTTTCGACCCCATATATATTGGGTCATCTTCAGCCACGCTCCAACTGGAAGACATAAGCACACATAGAACCAATAGTGATATAAACACTGATATGACATCATTTATAGTCTTAATTTAAACCATTGATGAAGTCTGAATAACATATCCATACTTTAAACTAAATAACACATAAAAAATGTTGTGGTTGATGGCGAACTATTTTTTCGTTTCTACAGCAGCCCTTGTTTTTTGAGTTGATCTGGGAGTTGGTATCCTTTTCTGTGTAAACACCGATATAATTTAAACCATTGATGAAGTCTGAATAACATATCCACACTTTAAACTAAATAACACATCAAGAATGTGGTTGATGGCGAACTATTTTGTCGTTTCTACAGTAGCTATTGTCTTTGAGTTGATCTGGGAGTTAGTATCCTTTTCTGTATAGACGAGCAACTTGACTAATATTCATGTTTGTTCAATAGTAATATGGGTCAAGACTGATGTAGCTTTAAGGGGAACATTCGTACTTTGAATAGGTTTTCCTTATCATCAATGTAGTGATCTATTGTTGATTTCGAGGTGAATGTCTGAAAGGAACATAATTTGAAGTAAATAACTGAGAATATAAGGGAAGCAAGAAGATCAAGATAAATATGTATAGCTATATGAGACTCACCCCTATGTTGTTTGTAAGTTGTATGCACTTGGTACGGACACCAACACCAGACTGATTGTTGAGAGGGACAGGAGTATACCTTATGATGGCGGCGATTGGAGGAGCTTTTAAAACAAATAATAACAATTTTTCCAATTTCTTTAACATGTGTAAAGTCAATCAAACTAATAAGTTTTCTCAATCAGGTGTCTACTAACTGCAATGCAATAGCTGTGAAAGTATGTATATTGGGCAAATAGGATGTAACTTTTCAATAAGATACATGGAACATGTCAATGCTTCAAGATACAATCGTTTCTCCGGCATGGCACATCACATGACAGACTCAAAACATAATTTTACATCAATTGACCAAGATCTAAGCATTTTAAAAGTAGATAGGAAGGGCACCATGTTCAACATATTGGAGAATTGTTACATTCATTTATAACAATAGTTTAACCCTAACCATAATATTAATGAAATTAATGAAAAATATAATATTCTATATACACAAAGATAAACGGAAAAAAGACATGTTAAGTCCACCAATCAGTTCAAATCTACCTATTCGCCCCCCACCCAAACCTCCTCCAATCCCTGCCATCATAAGCTATACTCCTGCTCCCTCTCAACATCCTGGGGTACACGAAATTCCCTGCACTTGCGGTAAGGTATACATCGGCCAAACATGCTGGTCTGTTGGTACCTGTATCAAGGAACATGAACGTAATATTCATCTCAACCAACCAGACAAATTGGCAATAGCTGGGCACGCTCTATCGTCGGGTCATGATGTCATGTTCCAAGATGCTCGAGCTCTTACCCACACTAGACACTATAGGTCCAGGATTATACGGGAAGCTGTGGAAATGTCTCAAGTATTATTACAATATTATAAGTCCACCTGTTCAATACAATACAATATGATCCATACATATAGGTTAATTTATAAGTATATGTATTATTTTTAAGATTGATATAGGCTGATGATGCCCGTAAGGAGGGTGAAACATGTACCTTTGACTTTTATGTATTATGTATAAAAAAATATTTGACCATATGAAATAGTGGATCATATTGTATTGTATTGAACAGGTGGACTTATAATATTGTAATAATACTTGAGACATACGTCAACTTCAATACAGAACCAAAATGAGAATAGTTACTTGTAAGCTGTGGAAATACGCAGAAATCCTAACAATTTCAACAGGGACACCAGCTATCAATTAAGTAATACCTGCGTGCCGGCCATTAAGAATTTACGTACGGAGTTCCCTTCCCTGTCCCTTCACTATTGTTATTTCATCTCGGTGTTTTCCATATTCGCACGTTCCTCATCACCAGATGTTTCATTCCAGGCTTGTGTCGATGTCACACACCTGTCTATGTCATGTTATGTGACTCTCTTAGACTGATTCTGATGATTTGGTCAGCTTCCATTTTGAACGCTAGTGCTGTGCCACGTCCTGGGAGCCATCTGGTGTTGAATGAAGTACAATTTCCACGTCTATTATAACATCTAAATTTAAAGAGTCATTGTTAAAGAAGCCTTTCTCGTGGACAGTCGAGCTTTCTTCTGATGACGCAGAGCATGGTTCTCTGCAAAACGTAAAGAATTTCACCTTATTTTCTTGACACGGCATAAGCCCAAAAGCCTATACAGTATCATGTCTACAAACATGAATATCAATCAAGTTGCTCGTCTACGCAGAAAAGAATACCAACTCCCAGATCAACTCAAAAACAATAGCTGCTGTAGAAACGACAAAATAGTTCGCCAGCAACCACAACATTCTTGATGTGTTATTTAGTTTAAAGTGTGGATATCTTATTCGGACTTCATCAATGGTTTAAATTAAGACTATAAATTATGTCATATCAGTGTTTATATCATTATTGGTTCTATGTGTGCTTATGTCTTCCAATTGGAGCGTGGCTGAAGATGACCCTATGTATATGGGGTCGAAGCTAGTCCCAGTTTATGACAATATACAAGCTAATAGTATTGTAGAGGTGGACTCTTCCTACCCTTTGATAGTAATATTTGTTCTACACCCACACCTTGTTTTACAGCCAGATGTCAACCCTATTTAGAAGGATGTATTCACTATGTATTGCATTAAGACGAACACAAATATCCCAGTCTCCAAGCTTGAAGAATTAACCGTTAAAATCCCCAGTCCAGCTGGGAATCAAATTCGCAATCCTCTGAACTGAAGGCCAGTACTCCGACCATTCAGCCACGGAGCCTGACAATAAAAATATTTGTTACATTTAATTTTTAAAAATAAATTAATGGCTGCATGTTAATTTCATTAATATTAATTAGTTAAAAGAAATGAAAGAATTTTCGTTAGCTGAATGACTCAGAGGCCCTGCCAAGGTTAATTCTTCTAGCTTGGGGACATTGTGTAGCAGCCAGCGAGCAGTGAAGAGACGTAAGTAAATCCTGATCCCTGAGCCTGTATGGCCAGCACATTTTAAAGAGTCAGGAGTTGAAATAGGACAAACTATACCTGCCCTTTTATTACTGCATTTCGGATGACACCCAACATTTCTTTGATTTTACATGTTATATTTATTATTATTTATTGAACATCTTTGATTTTACCAAATGAGGTATGTCAGAAAAATGAGCAGAATGAATGCACAACACTGCTTCAAACACAACATTCGACATGCATGACTTAATCAGGTTCAAGACCAAGAATATATATTTCAAGGTATGTACAGCCAAACATAGAAACTAATTTGCATGCCAGTGCATGGATTCACAGGAACCCTTATAAAACACACGGAGGCCATCTGGAATATTATAATGCCTATCTTTCAAAACTGTGTTACAGAGAAGCTTTACAAGTTCTCTTTGACTGGAACCTGCTCAAAATTTACACAAAAATGTTTAATGCAGGCGACATTTCTTCGATATTTTAAAACCAACCATCGAATTGTATGTGCAATTGTTTAAGGGCATCACAGCAATTATCAGTATTACAATTGGAAAAGTGACATATATAAAGAGGGGAAATTTTCAAAATCTTTCTCCTCAAATTACAGTATTTTTCACAGAAGTTCCATCTTAAAAGCTGAAGTTCTGTCCCACAACACATTCTTGCTAAGGAAAGAAAAATTTAAATCACTCAAAATGGTTTGTAATGCTGGTTTAAAAGCTGATCCCAGCAACTTTTCGTATATGTTCTTACATTACCACAGCCATAGTGTCGGGGCTCCCTGGTCCTCAAAGAGCTGAAATACCTGTCTCTTCACCTAGATACAACACACCACACTACCAACCCCTACAGATTCATGCAATACAAATATATCCCTCCAAATTGGCTGTGTCAGGAAGGCATCCAGCCGTGAAACTGAGCAAAACCACACAAAGTACTGACCTCGAAAATTTGGGGAAAAGGTCAGGGAAGAAGAAGTAATAGAAATTAAAATTTGTTCTAAGTCACTTCAGCGAATATTCTATACACAGAAATTTTCATTTAATATTTTATTAAAGAAATTAAATATGAATAAAATGGTTCCAAGCAATTTCTGCTATTTTATAAACAAATTGGATTTAATATTTCACAAATGAAAATTTAATTCCTTTAAATTAAATTGAATTTAACATCTAAAAGGGTTAAACTACTGCATTTGATTCCAAGCTATACTGGTTTGAAAACTCAACACATTACACAAGATAATGTTTTATTTTCTTATCCATTCTGTTCTGTTCTCTTCAACTCAGTGCATTCCTTTCTCTCCATCTACTGATGGTTCTTCTTCATGTGACGAATGGTTACTAGCATCAGTGAGCGTCTGGTACCAAGTTATGTATCTAGAATCAATGTATTGAAGAAGTGAACGTAACTCATCACACAGACTGCATGTCATAACCCCTTAAATGATCGGCGACTATAATGTTCCATTCTGCTCTCCATATTAATAATAGAATTTTCTAATTTTGTACTCGTATAGAAAAGAATAAAAGGGCACTGATGGTTATGGAAACAGAAAAGAAATCTAATTATGGTTGCAGGGTTCTTGCAGTGAATTCATGAATTACTGAAATCAGAAGAATATACAAAAATAGAGTACTAGCTCCAGTACATACAAATGTAGTTTTCTTAAATATGAAAAAGGAACTCGAGGAGGATTCATAAACTGAAAATATCAATGTGCATGAGAGATGGTTTCTTCACAACAATGAAGATAAGTCCTATTATAATTCTTCACTTACTCCTGGTTGTGAAATATTCCCCTGGAAATGCTGCAGTTGGCAACAGTCTAGAAATTCTTTCTTAAGGCAACCCAAAGAAATGTCCAAATGTGAGGGTCAACATTTCTATCAGTGGTTCGAACAAATACGTGGACATTTGTAACAAGCTGCCAACGAATATAACAGCAGAAACCTCCAGGTACAAAAATAGGAAATAATTCCATAAGACCTTTTATTTATATTGAAATATACAGAATGAAACATAACACGACAGCAAATCAACAACTGAATACTACCTAAAATAATGTGCAAAGAAAATTGACGAATTATTCATTGCTCAACATGAACTTTGTACAAATAAACATTCATGAATTTAAAAAAAAAGGAAATGTAACATCACCATTTCAGATCATTCTGGCTGTCTTTAAGCAGATAAGGACAAGGGATATTTTTCCTTATGAAAATATGTATTTTTCTAAAGACAATTAATATGCATACTATGGCTCTCAACTCTTACATACGACGTAAACTTCTGACGCACTTGTTATCTAGGTGATAAATCCAGCTTGATGGATATTAGATATGATAAACGACTGAGTCAACCGTGTGTGCTATTAACTATAACAAGATGGTCCAAGTCGTTGGAATATACAGTAACACATTATATAAAAAAATTGGCTTTACAAACAAAAACATCTAAGAAATATGAAATTATGTACTGTTTCAGTACTGTAATCTTAATGAGGCCACTTGCTATTGCAATATACAGCATTCTTCCTGAAAAAACATTTGAAATAAATTTCTTGAAATACTGAAGTAACATTATTTTATAACTGAAAATCAACTATTGACAATATATAATGAAAATAACTTACAGAAAGACTCTATGGGATGGAGTCCAATTGTGACTCTATGGGATGGAGTCCAATTGTGGTTTAAAAAAACCGCTTTGAATAAAAATGTAGTTTATTTACACGAGCAAGTCCTTTAACGTTTAACCCCCATTAATACTCGAACTTTCATCAATACCTGGGAAAATGTGAGTGAAATAGTTACATAACAGTGTCTACAAATAAGATATATATCAAGATTAAAAATTAGAAAACACTGAAATGAGATGTAATGATCCTGTAATCTCTCTCAATTTAGCAACACATTTCAGAAATAAAACTAACTTGACAGAACATTTGTTTTCAATTGTCCCCATAATGATGACAGCCTGCACAATTCTTGTAAGATGATCAGTTTGCTGATCACACATTCTGGTGTCGAAGCTCCTTCATTTAATGTCAGTGTTACTCTCCTCTTAAAATTCTACTGAGAATGAGGTTCTGATCTGTTTCTGATATGTATGTACATGAAATCATTAGTGCCAAGATTTTTATTCTTATTTCCCCAAAATTTGTTTACCAAATTTCTTCGCATTCAAGAACTGCATATACTTTCCACACAGCACCAAACTGGTCTTTCTGCAGCTCTTGCATAGGTTCCAGAAAGAGATTTCAACACCTTTCATAAGGAATAAATTTCATCGATTTTCTATGAACCATAAACAACATTTTAATACTGAACTCATCATCAGAAGACAAATCGATTGCATTAACATCTATTACATTATATTACCAGTTCATAACAAATGTGCTTGATTTGATGCCCTTTTCTTTTCTTTTCTTTTCTGGGCAGTGCAATTACTGAACACTCAAAAGAATTTTCAACAGTGCAGAAGGCATTGCTGTACATTAAACTGTCAAAATGTTCCTCCTTTATTAGTCAGAGAATGAAAATTACGTAAAATAAAATTAAGAACTTTACAAACAACGATCAGAAATATAAATATTATTCTTTCCTTCTTTAATAATATTTCAATGATAATATTTTTCACGCGTCAAGTCACAAACAAAATTAAAAATAAAGAATCAGTACTGTCCAGCGCCGTCTCTTCATCCCCCAAGAAGTCATGTCCTCCCAAGACTGCAGTATGAAAGAAAAAAATAAAACAAAAAAATAAATTGACTTCTCTCATTCATTACTTCTAAGCTAGTGATAAAAATAAATATACATAAAAGTATATCAGTTCCTTAGCTATTTCAGTTATAATTGAACTAAAGCAAAGAAGAGGAAAGAGCAAGGAATTCTGGTGCAACTTAAAGCGATTCCATTACTGAGAACTGGCAACTTAACTGACAAACTTAATAGCAAAATTATTCATTCTTAAAAAATTAAAATTGGTACATTTGGAGGATAGAGTTGGGGGACATAATTAGCAGTAGACATCAAGTGTCTCTTAGTACACAGAATAATACAATTTTGGTAAAATTCTACTATAAAAAATATATTGAACCCTGAGAAAATGACTAGATAATTCACTTTTTAATCCTCCATAACCTCAGCTACATTGAAGAATATATGCAAGGATAGAATTTTTTAGCGGCCTTCCACTTCGAGAATACAAATTTAAGTTTCAAAGTTTCTGCTGCATAATCCTAACTTGACAAACTTTCATAGCTATGTACCAAACACTAAAACAGGTAATGAAAACAATAATACAATCCTAGAGAAGGACTGTAAAAATGATATCTTTGAACATTGTTCCAAAAATCATTCCTAGTTCTGATGTAAAATAAGTCCACATTGTTTGACTTATGAAGGTAGGTTGAGAAGAGCACGGTTTTCCCTGGCTGCATAACAATGGAGGCGGCTCATTCAATACCACCCTATTCAGCATGCTGGAAGTGTTAGATAATTAAGACAAACGATTAGATTCATAAATTGAATGCAATGAACAATACAGTACAATAGATGACTGAGGGAACAATGACAAGAAATATTACCAAAATAATAAATAATTGAAAATGTGCATTGAGTAGGTTTAAAAGATTGGGTAACATTATACTGTACAAATGGATGAATTACAGACAGGGCTAATGAAACCAGCTGTAAAGAAAAGGAATATAAAGGATAGGTCTAGAAGGACAATAAATTACTTGAGGGTAGGGAAAGCTCAAATTGTACATTAAGTTTTAAGGCACTCGACTGTTCATTTTTCAGTTTAAGATATGGGATACTTAAAATTCACATTTCAAGACATCGAAACTGGCAAGCCACCACATGTGAATTGAAAAGTAACCACTATCCAAGGAAATTATATTAACTGCTGAGATCTGTTAATTTGTGGAACTTAGATGTATGCATTCTGAAGTAGTTTTTAGTGAATGTTGGCCTGACAGCAAAGGACAGTGTTTTCAAATCCATGATGTTCACATACAAAGTCAATGCCACATCTTTTGGAAACAAAAGCGAACAGCTAAAATGTTGCACTACAGTAACAAATGGCTTTGTTAAAATTATGAAAAGGTTTGCATCAAATTTGTGGACAGTAGACCTGGAAAACTCTCTCATAAAAACAAGTACGCCATGTCTTAACTTCATTGGGTACCTTTCTGGGAAGGTTCAACTAAGCAATCTGATGTTGCCAAAAGACATTGTGGAGGGGAAAAAAGGCACGATTCCAAAGAAAGTCAGGAATTATCATTTATGGCCCACATAAAACCATTTCATGACAACCCCAACCTAAAGAAGTCTGCTTGTAACACTGAAGATCAATTGCTGAACTGAGCGAACTTTACATCCAGTAAAGAGTCTATTTGGACTGATGGTGTCAGAAGTATTTCTGAGGGGTAGTGAAGACTTTTCTCTGACAGACCCATGACATATAAAGTCATAAAACAGCTAGTTTCAACATTGCATCAAAGCAGAATCCACCAGGGGTCCAGAGAATCTACCAATTCAAATTTGCCTCAACATTTTGGCAGGGCACTATGGTGAATCTTAAGAAATATTCAAAAGCAACATTGCTAGAAGGACAACAAATTCAATATTGAACTACTGCAGATGCTGATAACCTCCTATATCATAAGAACACAGGCTGTGAGGATAGTTTAGAGACAGCATATTGCAAACTGAAATGTAAGTTTGAGTTAAACCTAGTTTTGGAAATCCAGGATCGTTCTCTGGACCTTGATTAAATGGATTTTCCATTCGGTACATAGCAATCCAAAGAATTCCTGAATAGAATTACAAGTCAAAATTATGCAAACCTGTTTTGCTTAAAAGAATAAGAGAAGATAATAAAATTGTAAGTATGAAGTATTATTTGCCAAGAAAACTAAGCAGGAAAGTTGCCACTTCAACTCTCGCTAATCAACTTAATCCGATTTCTTAGAGCTTTCCACTGATTCTTCCAATCTGTACTGATAAAAAAATATAATAAAAAAAGACCAACCAAGTTATTGTGTGGTTTAATTCCAGTTGTACATATTGTATCCTCCGCCCATACCGATAGGATTGTACCGGTTGTGTGACTTATCGGCCCTCATGACACCAGAGTAGCCGCCGCCTCTCATCACAACCCCCGTGGATCCTCCACGAGTCATTATCCCCCGACCACGGCTGGCTGTAACTGCTCCGCCTGCAAGATCACACACATCTAACTCTACAGCCAGCCATGAGCCATGGTTCAGGAAGTGTTCATCATTCTATGAATATATAAAGAAAAGGGGAGGGGAGGGGGGGGAAGAAAGAAAGAAAGAAAAGAAAAAGAAAGAAAGAAAAAGTAGGGAAGGATCAACAGCTGAGCTCTTCAGTCTTATAGTCTCATTTACCTGAAAAGAAGTGAGAAAGCATATTATGAGGCTAAATACAGAGAATGAGGTTTGTCTTACAATTATCAAACAGAGCTAAGAACTCTTCCAATTGAACTCTGCATAACTTAAGACGACAAACAACTCAGTGCAATACAATGTGGAATACTTTCCAGGAGGCATTTTAACTTGTTTAAACCCCTTCACACCCACCTGTAGCTTATAATTAGCTGTAAGAATAATTTCAAGGCCTCAAGATCTGCTGTGCACAATTCTGCATGTTAGATAGACCAAATGTTGACACTATTGCAACCCTCTAGACTGTATAATATGGAGCTACAACAAGACGTTGAAAAAGCATGGCTGGCTATCACTTAGCTTGTTGGGGTCAGGGTACAAGTATGTTTTATTTCATAACATTTAAAACAGTGTAGTATGGAGTTAGGCACCATTCACAAAGAAAATCAAATGAAAGCGTAATGTAAACATGAAAAGAAACATTCAATCAAACGTTAACACAATCTGAATTAAATTGTGAAAGAAAGTAAATGAAAATGTGATTTACATAAATGTATATACAGTATGTGGTAAAACTAGAGACAATGAAATTATTGCTCATCTGCTGTCCACGTTTCCCTAGCAACCAAGTATTTATTTATTGTATTTAATAGTTTCACACAGTATTATGTTGATTTCTGCAATGATTGTTCTGCCTTTTGAGGAATATTTCCGGTCATATGGAGCGGGGCGTCAGAATGGGCCAAGTTTGCTTCAGGTACGAGAACGATTCAATAAGGAGGCACCAAGTAACACAACAGTGTTAGCTGTAGTTAACAAGTTCTGCCATACGGGATCAGTCTTTATGTCAATGAAAGGTGAACTAATTATATAATTTTCCTCTCAGGTGACAACAGGCACCCAAGAACCATCACCACACATGAGAATCATGGATGACTACTCCAACAGGTGTTACGTATTCAGTCATGGAATACTGGGCCCTTATTTCATCTAGGATACAGCACCGAATCAAGAACAGTGGACCACGTAGTCTACACAGAAATTATTAACCCATTCATGCGGGATTTGTGCTGTTTTTGTTATACCAACAACAATGGATGGGCTCCAAACAGCGCGCAAGGGGAGTCACCCTTCTGCAACGACACTTAGGAGATCACCTATAGTCAGCGTCAACTCAAGTCCTAAACAGTCCCTTTGATGTTATACCGGTAGTCAACTGAGAACTGAGGAAAATATCCCTCCGCGGGTGAACACTTCCCCTCTTTCCCCTTCTCCTTCACGGTTCTCGACCTTAACCTGGCGAGTAATGCAAGCAGCTTTTATATAACATGTATAACATCAAAGAGACTGCTTAGGACTTGAGTTGACTCCGAGTATTTCTTGAGAAACTCAATTCCCACATCCTTCCTACTCCCCCTCCTGCAGATACATATGGGGCATGTTGAAAGAATCAGTTTTCAAGACAGAGAATATTCCCGAATTATACAAAAAGACCATCATTTTTTACGTCCTTTGTTCATCATCATGTTTAGTAATCTTCAGAAACATTATGAACAATGCGTGGCACGTGGAGGTACGCATACTGTATAATAACATGTTAGTGTTATTTGTTTTGCTGCATACAGGTACATAACCAAATTTGTTCTCTGGCCACAAGCAGCCATTTTAAATCAGCTGTCAACTATATGCAAAAAACTTGTTCTATTTTCTCGCTGGCTAGTATCTCCATTTGTAACGTCCATTAAGAATGTCTATAATTCTACCCGTTTAAGTCCTACATGTGTTAATTTACATTGTGAACAATGTCCAACTACTACTGATTGTGTAGTAAAGCTGTGGTATCTGTTGTGTATGAATGTAATATCAAATGTTATATTACACCAAAATTCAACCTATAAAAATAATTATGCACATAAAACTTTGGATTTTCAGAATACATTTATTTTGTAGCATTCTGTAGAACGCTATGACAATAGAACTGTATTAAAATAACTTTGTGAACAGCATGAATGTAGAGGGGTTCAATATTTTTTGTACGTTTCCTGTGACAATATTTTTGACTACAATCACCAAACGTTTAAAAAAAATGTACGATATAATAAATAGACTATATTTTTTGCAAGTGGGGTTTAGCTCTTTCTTCACAGAAGCTGAGAAGGATTTCTAATCTTTTTCTACTGGTGTAGATAGACCTTTTATTGACATTACTTCAAATTAAATTCCGTGTCTAAACCGACAGATTAAACAAAATCCTATCTTGGAAAGTCCTTTTGGTACTGCTATGGGCTGTTTCTGTATTTTCATGCACCAGGTAACATTTCATTCTTATGCCCACAACTAAATAACTGACTTTTTGAACTATTTCATTGATTATACTGCTCCCAGATTTATGTACAAATTAATATTCAAAGAACCAATCAATACTATTCAATATTTATTATTAATATTAAGCATTCATATTTCATCTTGCTTAAGGCTTCCTGAGTGTGTTATTCTTTTGATCATTATCATAAATAGTTGAATGTTATACAGAATAAAAACACTGTACATTCTAATTAAAACTAAAACTAAATGTACAATGAGAAACTATTCAAATTAGAAGTTATTAAATCAAAATTGAAACTAATTGTGTCTTTCTGATAAAAAGTGTAGTACTGATTTTGGCTTGAATATCAAAAGCAACCTGTTTAAACCCAGCTGAGAGCAATAGTGTCCATAACGGGTCTGTCTGCATTATGTTCCTTAATAAGCTAACAAAGCATTGGATTGGAGTGTGCATACGTCACATATTTGCAATTACAAGAAATTTACATTCATACATTTCAAAACATAAGCTGTGTGCTTATATCATTCCATGATCTTCCTGAAAATGCTGTTAGTGTGACAGATGTTGGGCATAAATAAAATTTGAAGTGCTAAGTCACCATCCACAACGAGGAGACCCGTAGTATTAAAGTTGCACCTTTTTAGTTGCTGGCATTGAATTACTCAAATTTTCCTGACTGTTGTCTATTACCAAGACATACTACATAGCCTAAAGTCACGGGACACTCCTTTGCTTCAAGCACACTTCTCCTGTATCTCAAGACACATGACTAAAGGCACAAATGCTTGATACAGTTTGCTGTCAGAACGAGTCATTGAATAAAGTTGTGCGAGTTCAAAAATTCATGATTGTAGAGGCCTATAAATGACATTCTGTCAAGAGGAAACATTAGGGAGGCACTGAACCCAAGTATTGTTCTCAAAGGCCCTGGAAACTGATTGACACCTGCAAAGTTTGAAGTATGTTTTGCACACCAATCATATATAAAGTTAAGCCCTGTCAACGATTCATCACACCTCATGATCATCTTCAATTGTTCTAGAGTCCACCAGCAATGTGTATTGCACCACTGCAGTAATGAGCAGTGAACAATCAATTTGGTGATCCTTGCTTTATGTGTCTCTGCTCACCCATGGAATCCCAGTGCAAACAACTCTCTACAAGTGGTATGAGTACTGGCATCACTTCCAGATCTGTGGTTAGGGTTTCTAACAAAGCTTACAGGTTTTGACTTCACACACTGAAGACATTGATGGTGCCCATCTATTGTTTTCGCTTCCCTGATCAAGGCATCTCCATTTCACCACATCTCTTACTGTTGAACCTAGTGTCTGAATCTTGCCAGAAATTTCATGAGTTGAATGACCGAACTGGTGGGTACTGATATTTGTGCCCCTTTTTGCCACAAACTGGACACTCGCTGAGAGGAAAGTAGATTAATCCCATGTCATGAACCTATAAATAAGGCTGTGAGTGCTCAGTAGAAATGTTTACTAGCTACAGCCATCAAATGGACATACAAGAAGGCTGAAAAGGGCACTGATTCAGTCATCCACCCAAGAGATTTCTGGCAAGATTCGGACACCAGGTTCAACAGTGAGTGATGTAGTGGCGAAATGGTTAGGGATTTAGAAAACCTCCACCTCGACCAGCGAAACCAAAACAATATTAACAGATAGGGACCGTCAATGTCTTAGATGTGCGGTGAAGTCTAACCAACAAACTTCATTAGAAACTCTGGCCACAGATCTGGAAGTGATGCCAGTATTCAGAGGTGTTTACACTGGGATTGCATGGATGAGCTGTGGCACACAAAGCAAGGATCATTAAAATGAACGTTCACCACCAATTACAGAAGTGGTGCAATACACATTGCGAGTGGACTCATTTATGCTACACGTTGTGGCTGCCCTGTGGATAAGTAGACATGTGTAGATCTGGCAAATACCAGGTGAGTATTACTTACCAGAGGGCATAGTTCCCATCATAAAATTTGACAGAGGAGGTATTGTGGCATGGGCCTATTTTTCATGGTTTAGTTCCTCGAGCCATGAACGACGAAGCCTATTGGGCAATACTGGACAATTCTATACTACTCACCCTGTGGCAACAATTTGGAACTAACCCTTTTCATTTTCAACATGACAATGCAACCATTCATAAAGCAAAGGCCATAATCAAGAGGTGTGTTAAAAATGGGAGTGAATGAAATTGAATGGCCAACTCAAAACTCTTATTTAAACCCAAATGAACATACCTGGGATGAATTATCAGACCAACCCAAACGCAGCCTTGTTGAAGGAGGAACTGAAGGGGGACCTACATCATACTGACACTGTAGCAGCCCCTACAGTCAATAGCATAATACAGTGCATCTTGGTAAGGTACACGATTCTCTTTTTAAAATAGTATGGATTATGAGTAGACACCTCATTCAATGGCAAAGTCCGAAATTATTCCACATATCTTAGTGAAAGAACTCTCATAATACTTCTGTCAATTTTAAATATTACTATTTTTTGTAACGCACGAAAATGAATAAAAATGGAAAGAATAATTAAGATAGGTTTGAGGAAAGAATTCTGAAAGAAATGAAAGGTCAATGAGCAGGCTTCAAAACCTGTTTACGTCACAAAATCTTCAAGGCGAGATGAGATTGTTCTTTCATATGGCAGAGTAATGGAAGAAAACTAAACATAAAATAGGGGTACTCTTAGAGACAATAAAAATTACAACAGTATGTTTAACCATAATAATTTTATATAGATATATATCTCCAGAATGTCTTCATTTTCTTTTCCAGTGACTGAATAAACAGTCACATACATCACATAGATAATACAACAAGTAGAGACATTCCACACATCATCTGATAAAAATCAAAACACATTTTAAAGACAAATATTAACAAGATGTTTTTCATTTCTTTACAATAAACTCTAGCCAGTATACAATTTTTAAATGAAGATTTCGGTTTCACTCTTCTTAAAGGATAAAAAAATACCAAGCATTTATTCGTTGTCAAATTAAATTATTCTAAGTGGATTTTTTCCCCCTCAGATTGCAAGACTGTAAAAAAACTTTTCAGGAATATATACAGTGAATGGGAATTTAACAATGTACGATTTATTAAAGATAAAAAGACGTACGTAGCGTGAACTCCAACAGGATGAACTGTCTATTTAAAGAGGGTAGAGAATGGTTACGATCAATTTAAAAATTATAAATACTATATGATGCACAAAATACACAGCACACAAGCACACTGTATTTTTAGATTACCCAACTGACAGATTATGATATTTCAGAATAAAAACACAATCACATTTAAGAATTAAAGTTTGACAAGGTTTAATGTTTTTGACGGACTCGTGTCTCTAATGCAGAACAGAATAAAAGAAATAATAAGAAAGAAATTATGAGTCTGTTGTTGAAAATATCTTCTGTTGACAAGAAATCGGACCCATTCCATTCCCTACTTAGGAGACAGGTATGAACAGGCTTTCAATTCTTCTTTGGTCTACAGATATGAAAACTGTGCTAGATAGACGGAGGCAGGGTAGGTCTCCCAAGGATTTAAATTGCTTACTAATAGTAAATATACGAGCGAGACTTCTGGTAAAGCACTATACATGTAGAATTTATATATATATATAACTTATAAAAGCTGCAGTCATCTTAAGTGTGCAGCCTAACATTAAAAAGGACTCATTTTCATAATGGTAATTTGTATCATTTCCCAATTGTATTGACTAATACACTGGCTAAGCACCAGAAATAAACTTAGTTAAAGCATTAAAACATTCAGTTTTAGTCACTATTCTTGCCACAGTAGGAAGGAGGTTCTCATCACTTCAGTTAAATAAAGGAGACAGAAAAAGTTACTATAAACTTAAAATTGCAGGCTTTATGTGAAACAAAATAAACAAATAATGTAAAGGCTGTGAAAAGGTTTGGTGTTTCTGATTGTAACATAGGCAGAAAGACAAATAAAAGTTATAAGTTGGGAAGTTATTAGAATAAAGGCAGTTGAGGAGGCACGCGAGAACTTCCAGTAACTGAATTTAAGGCAGGCCTGGGGTGGTGCAAATGAATGATGCAGTGTTAGGGACAGTGCTTACAATGTTGCAGTACTATCACCAGACAGATACCGGTACATTATTACTTGTCTTACTACAAGTGGATTCAGCAATATCAGCATGGTCAAGTAAACTTGTGTCCTTGTCCTGAGGTGGTGCAGCTCTTTTCAGGCAGTGAGATGCATGTACCATTTTAGCCACATACCAGCCCTCCTGCCATTTATAAATAAAGGTATGGTTAGGAGACGTGATTACAGTTTGTTTAAAATCAAATTATGCTTTTCTTTGTTGTGTGTTAAGGAAAAATTTGTGGCTAAAATCCTAAAATTGACAGCACAGGTGGTGAAATTGATACAGCAAGAGTTAATAGAGGTATATGCCAACTTGACAAGTTTAAACTGAGATAAGAAACCAATGTAAGTGTCAACTGGCAATAATTTTGTTTCTAACCTAAAATTTAATGTCTACATTACCAAAATAACTTTTTCATTGAATTCTGCAATAAAATAAATAATCTTATAAGGAAAACTTCTTGGGTATATCATAAAACAAATACATACAGGGTGAATCAGAAATATGACTACATGTTTAAAGTAAATGTAGCATATTACTGTTCATTATGGAGGGAAATAGTCTATTTGATCATGTCAGGCAAGAGTCATGTGCCTAAACTTAGGTCATTAGCCAAGATGGCACTGAGCACGCAGCAGCAATTTACAGCTGCAACATAGGCGACTGAATACCACAACATTCATGAACCCTTAAGACTGGCAGGATGCAGTTTCAACCCATCACTGCTCCTGTGTTTGTGGAAAAAGTGTAAGTAGGTTTGCCAATAGAACAACGTAAGTATATATGAGCTTGGTATCAGTCCACTATGTCTCCTGCTTTGAGAGCAATTCGTGTTCAAAAACTGAATGAGAATGATCCTGATAAGTGGTGAGGACTGTGTGAATTTATTTAAAGAGTAAATGCAAATGATGAATTTTGCTTTCACAAAATGTACTTTTTTGATGAAACTGTGTTCTAGAAAAATGGAAGTGGTAATCAAAACAATTATCAGGCATCAACATGTTGAAAACAGCAGTAAAGGAAGCCATTTGAGCTATTCCAGAGGCCGTGTATTGTGAAGCACTGATTAACTTTCCGAAACATTACCGATTATCCATTGATGCAAATGGCGAATAGTTTGAGGTTATAAAGTACCCAACTGGTGGTGGTGTGTACTGTTCTTTAAATTCAAGAACTGCCTTTCCAACAGCAATGTCTCATTTCACGTAGCCATAATACTGTCATCAAATTTGTAACCATATTTCTGACTCACATCGTAAATTATTATTTGGTTTGTTCTCTCTTTTCCTCTGTTATCTTGGGATGCTTAACATGTCACACTGATTCTCAGTTGAAAAACATTCAGGACTGTGGTCTCTCAAAATAAAGAATCACTGTTCTGCATTAGTGAACATTGTATGTCATTCAGACCACCATACAAGGAAAGAGACATACAGAATAAAGAGTAAATTAATAATTAAAATGCAGCGTGTATGTAGAAATAAGGAAAATGTAAGAATCTTTGGGTGCTTGTTTCAACATATCACCCTTTGTAGCAGCGATAATATACAAGGTCTAGTCATTTAACTCCCAGTCAAGCTCGTATGGAGCATACCTTCCAAAAACAATACTGCTGTGCTATGAGGAGTCAGTCAAGTATGCTGAAAACCAGCTTGTTCTGTGTATTGGTAATGACGCTACACTACAGGCCTTCTGATAATAACAGAATGAAGGATTAATTTGAATGTATTTACACTGAATTCTGCTTCAAGTAAGGGAAAACAGATTTAGAAAGTTAAGAAATGCTGAAGAAGGCTTTTGAGGAGCAGGCTACAGGATGTTCTTGAACATTCTCCCCCACTTTAAGGAAGGAAGAATCTCAACTGATGATTATGTGCACTCTGGTTACTCAGTGTACACTTCCAACACCAGACATTATCACAGAAGTGCATCAGACTGCCCATGAAGACAGTCAAACAGTTAATATACAGTAAGTACACAATAAAACTGATCTTAAATCTATGACTTTTTGATATTCTCAAAACTGATAGTACAGCTGAAGGGGTAAGATTTTGAATGGTGGAGGAAATCAAAATGAATAGGAGTCAGTCTTTGACATGCTGCACAAAAATGACTTCCAAGAATATTGGAATAATGCCTGAAGTAAACAACAAACTATTTATCAAATCATTATGGGAATTTACTGACTTGACCTCATACATTTAATACAGAGCAAGATACGTTCCATCATTAACACCAAGTATTAGCTCTGTAATGCATTAAAATCATTTTAAAAAGTGAAACCCATTCTTCCATCATTAGGAAAGAAAAAGTTTTATACACATTGATTTACATATTATCTTAGAATCTCGCAAAGAAAAAAAAATATCTCCTATTAACTAGAACAGTCTATTAAATAAACACCATATACATGTATTTACATCCTAGATACATTCCTTGCTTTCATTAAAAACAAAATCTGTCATTTTAAGGGAATGGGATTGGAACGAGGTAAAATTTTCATGGACATAATCATATACATGTTAATTTAATCTACTGTGTTTGTAGTGAGGCGGAAGGATAACTTTAGCTTACAGAAGAATTATTTAGAAAATGCTATGCAACTTATTTTTTAAATATAGTGATACCCTCTTTAAGGTAAAAGAGAGCAAAGAGTATCATGGAATATACCAGAACCTTCCTTGAAATTGTACCTTGCACTACTATTTGTGCAACATAATTGCTCCTGAAACAGAATGTTAAAATGGGAGCGAAATAGCTAACATAATCCACACAACTCACACACATCCGTTTCTGTATGGAAACACAGCCTTAGTTATGAAATTATTGTTTTTTTAAATATCAGGAGTATAGTCATCTCACTCAAAAAAGCATTTCTTTTCAAAACTGGATTAATGCTTAAGAAAAGTGTCATCCAATCTAGGTAATCTAAAAGTGTTCATTAGTCATTGAACTAGCTTTACTGATATCTTCATCATAAGCAATAAGTTTCATATGAGAAGCAAACACTTCCACGTTCTAAGTCCCTTCCTAAGACGTCAGTTTTAACAGTGAAAGATTTCGTTTTCGTGAGCCATTATAAACACTGTGGATGAGACAATGACTGGTCTATTGACTTGAGTCAAATGTTATGCACCAAAATTATAGGTTTATTCATTTTTCTAAAATTCATTCAAATATGTATATTGTGTAATATAATTTTTTATAGGTAGTAGAACTGAAAAGAAACAAATTGTTTTAATACCAATTCATAACTTGCTTATCCAAGGAAAAAGAAGTCAACACAGTTGATCTAGAAAAGAAAATGTCTCATATTCCCATGACAAACTTCATTCATTAAAAACATCTATAATCTCAAGGACGTTAACTTTGGAGGCTTCTGGTGGGCTATAGGGCAATAATTCTGAGACTCTTCTGCAACTTTTCTGCCTGACGATAGAGCGTGCTCAGCTATGATGTCGTGTTCCAAGATGTTCGAGCTCTTACCCACACTAGACACTGCAGGTCCAGTATTATATGGGAAGCTGTGGAAATACGTAGAAATCCTAACAATTTCAACAGGGACTCTGGCTATCAATTACTGTAATACGTGGTTGCCAGCCATTAAGGATTTACATAGGTAGTTCCCTTCCCTGTCCCTTCACTATTGTTATTTCGTTTTGGTGTTTTCCAAATTCAAATGTTCCTCATCACCGGATGTTTCATTCCATGCTTGGGTCAATGTCATACTTTCATATGTGTGTACACCTGTTATGTTATGCGACCCTCTCAGAGTGATTCTGATGGTTCCGTCAGCTTCCTCTTCTAACGCTAGCACTGTACCATGTCCAGTGAACCATCTGGTGACGAATGAACATACCACTTCCACTTCTATTACAACATCTAAATTCAAACCTCATTGTTTGAGAAGCCTTTCTCGTGAACAGTCGAGATTTTCTTCTCAAGATGCAGAGCAAAGTTCTCTGCGAAACTTAAAGAATTGCACCTTATTTTCTTGACAAGGCATAAGCACAAAAGCCTATATCATGTCTATAAGAATCTGAGTCGTATTAAATAAGGTGGAACCATAAATGTTTCCTTATCAAGTTACTGTATATCATAGGTGTCAATGAGGAACAACGAATATGAGATTTATAAACTGAAGCTAAACTCTGCTAGCGCTTGGTAGTCTCATAGAATAAATACCCAGGCGATGGCAGTCGTCACAGGAATGACACCTCACTCGCACAAGGAAAGCACAGACTACACCAATTCCAGACATGGCGACACCAAATCAACAAAGAGGAAGGTACAGCAGCGGGGAGGTCAATCAGTGAAAAGAGAAGTACTGTTCCGTGCTAAATAAAATCAATCTGAAGAAAATCACCCTGCACCACCTCCACCCCTCTGTCGCCAGGAAGTAATTCTGAGCAGTTAGTGCTTTGGTCAATGTAACTGTGGAAGTTATGTTGAACAGAGGGCAAATGTTGCAATATTTTTCTCAGAATCTTTACATAATTTTTAAAGCGAAGGGTGAATTCAATTAAATACATTTTGTTGCTTTTGCAGTAAAAATTTATTCAGTTTAATCTATTGTTTTATAGGGCGAACAGTCTGTTGTGGTCAATAGTATTTAGTATTCGTAAATCCACCGTCTTTTGGTAGAATGATGAATGTAAGTCTTTTTTAAGCCATCTTAAGACAATATTAAATTTATTTTGCAATTTGTTTTCATATTTTGCTATCTTTCAGGACATAAGTGTATGTATATGTCCAGAGATTTTAGGTCATAGAAATCCAACCCCTAGTAACGTCAAAGATATTTTTATTTTATTTTCACATCTTTACGAAAGTATAAATATTGTTTAAGCCTATTAAGCAGGACACAAGGAGTATAAGAATTACAGTCATGCTTTATTGGTCGACACTAGCCATGTCGTCATTAATGCCCTTTCTTTCATTAAACATTTTAAAGGATACAAAAATAGAACAAAAGGTCATTAAACATACATTTTTTAAAGTTACTAACTAGTATTTCCCCATGTTTTTACCTGAATTTTGAGAATGTACCGTGGATATATGCAAGTGTAGGAGAGGAATCCCAACAATTCTTACAAATTTTGTCACAAATTCATCAGAGGGTTTCACATACCTGCAGTGTGAATTAGGTGACAGTCAAAACAAGTTAAAACCCTTCTGACCTGCAATATCCTTCCGCCTTGGACAGATATTTATGAAAGCAATTTTCTATATTCTATGACAAATATTATTATTAGCTGAAACAATTCACAATGGAATAATTCCTTTTGTACATTGAGTGACTCAACATTAGCGGAAGATTCTTAACATCTTCATCTCTCTCTCTCTCTTCATTTTGCTCACAGAAAAAATGTGAAAAAGAAAAGAACAAAAATTATTCAATAAAAAATTACGCAAGAAAAATCTCTATTAAAACTACAGAAGTATCAGTGTGTTATAATTATTATTGTTACACTTTGGTTTTAGGGCCCGATTTCATCAACACCTGTTAAATATACAGTATACTAACACGTAATTAGTTAATATTGACTTAAAACTTTAATAACGTATTAGGTTTCTTGCGTTTCTTTAAACTTTTCTTGTGAAATATTAACTAATTGGCTGTTAACTCCTCCAACATTGCGAACTGGTGCGAATCAAGGAGGCAGTGGTATTAACATGCTGTTTTACAGTGCGCTCTGATGCGCTTTTGTTTGAATAACAGCTGTTAAATATGGAGCATGAAGTGAAAAGGAAACGAGGTTCTTATATTTCCTCCTTTGAAAAGGAATTATTAATCGAATTGGTCACCAAATACAAAGATGTAATTGAGTGCAAGCAGGCAGATGGTGCGGGTATAAAAGAAAAGGATGAGTCATGGGAGAAAGTCCATGAGGAGTTCAACTGCGAAGCCAATGTGACCTCCCTATCACCTACAAAAATCCTTCATTAATTGTCCCCACTTCAAACAGTGTTCTGATATGGGAATTATTAAATATTGTACTGTTGTGTACAGAACCAGGCCACCTAACAACTATATCCCTGATCTGGAGGTTAGGATCACTAATCACTTGAATTAACAGAAAAGTATTCCTTCCGATTAAGATATATTTCAGCCCTACTGCCTCCAGATGATTGGATTCTTATGTGTGCACAATCTATTGGACCTAAAACACCAGAAAAATGGCTTATTTCAAAGAAGTCACAGATAATTTGTTGACCTACTGAAGGCAATGTTACATACCTTCTTGCTGCAGAAACTCAACTAAAAACTCTACTAACTGTGGCTTTAGAAATTCTAGCACTGTCTCCTACCATTACATGAAAAGAACTCTAACGTCACTCAAATTTCGTCAACAACCATAGCAAAGCCTCTTTTAGACAACCTGTATCTTTGAAGAAATTCTGCATCCGTCAGATTTTCAAAGTCATTATGTCTCAAACCTACAAGATCTAAACAGAGCAATTCCGCATCCAAAGGGCGATTCACAGCAGCCATTTAGGAACAGGTGGCTAAATGTTAGCATTTAACAGGAAAACGGGGATGTTAACTTTAACACAAAATTTAACATATGTTAAACAATTTTTTATGAAATGCAAATTTTGTTAAACTGTATGTTAAAACTATTTAAGAGTTTGTTAAGTACTAACAAGTGTTGATGAAACCAGGCCTAGGAGTTTTAAAACGTTATTCACATAACATTACAAAGAAAATATTAGAAGAAATCTTACAACTGAAAACAGAAAGAGACTACAGTCAATTCACATCAGACACAAAAAATTCCTTAAGTAACCTTACGTGAGAAAAGTAGACTTTGTTAATAACTTTCACACACATAAAAATAGCTATTGTCTTGTTGACAAGTTCAACTGTGACTTGAAATGGAGAAAAAAAAATTAAAAACAATAGATTTATTTCCTTAGAAAATAATTAATGAGTATATATATAAAATTGAAAAATAAAATCTTAGCAACCGTATCACTTACTGGAAATCAATCCGTTCACACTTTTTCATTTCTAACCCATCTTAGTTTTGTTATACACAAACACACACACAGACATTCCCTACAATCATATCAACCACTTCTGATACATTGTCTAAGTACATACATTTAATAATAAAGAGGATATAATGATTCATTTTAAATATACATATGAATATAGCCTTCTATTTATTTTATTTCATTTTTATGTATTATTGGCATATCAGCAAACGTAGTATTCATTTCTCTTTGTTAAATGTGCAAACATTGACGTACTGTGAAATATTTAAACAGTGTTTTAACTATGACAAATATATTTAACATGTTTTACTAACAGAGAAATTAAGTCTAGAAAAAACACGTCCTATTTAGCAATAAAATATTAATGTAAAAACTGAATATTACTGAACTGCAGAGCTGTATCTGACATGGGATGGCACAACAATCTAGTTATAGATTACGTATAGAAAAAATAACTTTGTAGTATTGATGGCCACAAGACAATATCACTGTTGATAATACATTTATTACAGATTGTCTTCATTTATGAATGATACAGAAGGAAGACAGGCACATATTAAAATATAATCACTAATAATTTCAAGGAGTAATCATTTGAAAGGAAGAAAAGACTACAGAGGCAAGGAAATTATGGAAACATCACTGAGAGAATACAGCAGAAAATTCTTCAGCTCCTCAACCACACTTATACCAGGGTGATAAAAATCATTTTTACCAAATTAAACCAAGATAAATTTTCACTCTCATGTCTGTGAAAACAAATTTCAAATATCTACAAATACTGGCTGAATTATGACTTGAAATGTATGTACTCTCATGAGATCAGAGATGGTGGACAGCCTGTTAGCGGCGTTTTTAGCAGTCTGGAAGTTTATAGCTTGTTTTCTTAAAACTTTTTTTCCTTTTACTTCTTGCATTATAACTTCAATAGTTTTCAAAATGACTGGATGAAGTTTTCCATGACTGTTCTTCCTAGTGTTGTCTATACTCTGAACTTCAATCTTAAGCCATCTTTAACAGGAAGTTTATTCAATATTTTCCAATTTTAAAAAATCATAATTTCAGAATTCTAAAAAAAATATTTTCCTTTCTCTTACAGTGGAAACATTTACCACTGTGGTTCAGTTAGTTAATTTGATTACTGAAGTTAGGAAATGAAAAAAGTTTAAAATATTGGAAGAAATCTCTAAAGTCAAGTGCAGAGGGCTGAAAGGTGTGCAAGGTTTAGTGCAAATACTGAAAAATCTAGCATCAAAAACTTTTAAAATATTATACATTTTTCTGTAGATTAATTTAAGGGGTTTTATAAAACACTTCACTTTTTGTTTGAGGTCCATCTAAGAGATCGTATCTTCTTTACCCCCATACCAGTTTTCATTAAAACATTCCCAGTATTTTTCTTAGATATTTGCATCCTCTTTTTTTTTTTTTTTTTTGCTAGCGGCTTTACGTCGCACTGACACACATAGGTCTTACGGCGACGATGGGACAGGAAAGGCCTAGGAGTTGGAAGCAAGCGGCCATGGCCTTAATTAAGGTACAGCCCCAGCCAGCATTTGCCTGGTGTGAAAATGGGAAACCACGGAAAACCATCTTCAGGGCTGCCGAGAGTGGGATTCGAACCCACTATCTCCCGGATGCAAGCTCACTGAAGTTAGGAAATGAAAAAAGTTTAAAATATTGGAAGAAATCTCTAAAGTCAAGTGCAGAGGGCTGAAAGGTGTGCAAGGTTTAGTGCAAATACTGAAAAATCTAGCATCAAAAACTTTTAAAATATTATACATTTTTCTGTAGATTAATTTGCCTGGTGTGATTAACCGCGCGGTCAACTCCCCCAGTATTTGCATCTTACTGATATGGTGTGTGCTCTAATCATGGCAAATTAGTAAGTAGAACACTGCTCCATACCTCACATAATGTTTGTTACTCAAGTTGCATAACTTACTTTTTTTTTTTTTTTTAAGATCAAGCTATTCTTTGACATATTTCATAACTTAGCTGGATGAACTACTCCAAACTTTCCAGAATTCTTCAAAAGTAGCTATTCTTGAGAATGAACCAAAATGGTCTGTTTTAATTGCAAAAACCTACAAAAGAAGTTCCGTACTTCCAAAAATTAAAATATGAATTTGTCTAAAACCACATAAACATACCTGATAATCTCCCTACAAAAAAATTTTGAGTTTTAAGAGTGAAATATCCTTACACTGCCTAACTTATATGAAAATTATGTTTTTCAAAAAATAAGAAAAACAACATTTTAGAAAACCTATTAATTATCAATTACATTAATGAAAATAAATTTTTGACACATTATGAAATAATCAGAATTCCTGCACATTTGGGCCAAATTTCAACAAAATTCCTCAAATAGTTCCAGAGAGATTGAATGTTTTCTGAAATAGCTGTTTGCTTGAGCTTCTTCCTCGCCTTTCTTTTTACCAATCTGTTGGACCAGTTTTACAGCCAGATGCCCTTCCGGAAGCCAATCAATGTGGAGGGATGTATTCATTATTGCGTGTCTGTGGTGGTTAGTAGTGCGGGGTGTGTGAGTGTGAAGAGAAGTGTATTAAAATTAACACAAACAGAGTCCCCAAACCAGACAAATTAACCTACAATATTAAAATTAACCTACAATATTAAAATCCTTGGCCTGGTGGGGAATCAAATTTGGAGCCCTCTGAACCGAAGACCAGCCAAGTAGCCAGACTTACAGGCAGAAAGCATCAAATCCACCAAATCCGATAAATTTCACTCCAATATCAAATTCTGTTAGGAGTTTTAAGGTGTGCAACTACTGAAACCCCTTAAAGAGCAAGTTTCAAATATAAAACACACTGAATTGCTGTGAAAGGGCTAATAGCATTGAAGAAATAAAATTTGTAAAATGGTCTAATTTTCCAGGGTGGAAGGTGGATATGGCTTCTTGAGGTTTTTCCAACTTAACTAATAACTCAAAGGACTATGATCCATAGCATTTTCCCCCTCTAGGAGGTAATTTCAATTATGCCAGCCTGTAAAAGGTTACTTATATGAAACATATGAGGAGAAAATGTATGTGGTTTATTACAGAGGTATCTCAGAATGGATTAATAGAACGTTTGGAAATACCACATTCACTCATGTAATGGACACACACCCCAATTTTGCCCTTCAAATGTTGGGGGGAAAAAACCTTCCTGCCTAACAGACATATATTTTCAACAAAAACTGTCCTAATAATATTTAAAATCTTAAGACTGGATGGACTGCAGTATGCAATAAAACTAGTAAATGGAAATCAAGGCTGCACACTCAGTAGTTCTGGTCATACAATACACCTTCCGCAAAGGATAGCAGCTATTTCCATAGCATGTGCGTAGAACGTTTGATGGTGAGCAGCATTTTAAGAGTATGTGTACTATTTATTGGTGGTGATGAGAAATTAATAAAAACTAGTCGTGTTTAAATTTAACGTTTTAAATAACACTGCACTAAATCACAATTGATTCTATTATTTGAAAAAAAAAAAAACACACACACTTTCTCTACAACAAATAACCAATATTGTTGGAATGCCTGCAGAAGTTAGGGATGAAAAATGTGTTAATACTAGCAATAAAATGTTGGTAATGTTTTGTTTTACCAATAATTAATGATGTACTTTATTTTCCAATTTTAAGTTTCAGTATTCTGTATGCCACAAGTTTCATTACGTAAATTACACAGCTGAAGCTAGTTATCAAATTCAAACTATCGATTGTACACTTGTTTTCAGCAAGATCGTAAATACATCCTTCTATGCAAGTCACTACTGGTTTGCTGTTTCACTAAGATACTATTGATTAATTTCACATTTGAGATGTTGTAGTGTGTCTGATATTTCTATTACAATTTTTTTCTCACATGAAAGATGCACCCTGAATTTTTGTAATCAAAATTGGAAAGAAAAAAGGTGCAATTAATACACAGATAAACTTGGTTGGTTATATTTATCTTGAGTTATCAAACTCTGCAGAGGACAAAACAATGTTCTGCTATTCAGAAAAATCACACTGGGAGTATTTCATACAATGTAGTTTGGTTTCTTTACACAAAGATTGGAAATTTTTTTCCTATTGGTGACCCCAAGCCAAGGCACAATTACCTGATTTATTTCATATGGCAAAGGAATACACTGTTACAATAGTACAAATATGTATAAATTAGTAGTGTGGCTTCGTAGATATCTTTCACTGTACCATTAAATTTACAGAGTGGGCACTCCGTGACCTACCTGATGAAGCTACAGCACTAGTTGAATGTAACCTTTATCACAGTAAAACAGGCCCAGCCTTTCGCTAAAACCACTGACCTATTAAATAACAACAATCACCACTGCTTACTTTCACTGATGATAACCTCTAAACGTCCTGACATGAGGCACTTTCTTTCAATGTGTCTCCTAGTTTAACCAAGGTACTTCAGGGAGAGCGCTCAATGTTTTATTGGAAAATATGTCTCTCTTTATCTCCTGAATAATGCTGAAAACACATTATGAAGGTCAGTACAAATGATCATATAATTCCAGCCAATAATCATATCACCATTCTGTGAAGTTAATTGTAAACTCTATACTCTGTAAAGCACTCTGATTCTGATAATGAACTCTGGAAGACCATTTGTTTGCCCTTAAACTTACACTTCCGTTGTAACTATACATATGGAACATTACCTTTGCAATTTATAGAATTTTCACAAAGAACTTTGTTGGCCGTTGGCAATTTTCAGTAAGCAGTACATCTGAAACGTATCTATGAATCTTAAAACAGTAAGGAGCTGATCTTGGAATGTGGCTACGGTTTGCAGAGAAGCATGCACAGGACATTGTACTATGTAGCATCACACTTTAAGTACAGCATTTACTTGAGGTTGTGGAAAATAAACCAAACCATTGTGTTAACATGAATTAAAATGTCCATTTATCATTTCCGCAGCAAAATGACATGTTTGGGAGCGTATACAGATTTCATTTACTAACCCTACACTGAATAATTCAATGTAAGTTTCATAAAAAAAAGGACTTTTTGAAATATAGAACATCCTGAGATGGATTTCTTTCTGTTTCTCGCTTAACAGAACCAACATGGAGCAACGACTAACATTCTGGTGATAACTTGATTTCACAGAGCCATCTATAGGACTAACATAGAAAGATCTGTATAGACAACTCTCACAGAGCCCTCTATTGGGCTGGCATAGAAAGATCAGCAGAGACAACTTTCACAGGGCCATCTGCTGCCAAATTAAGTTAACTGCAATGCCTCAGGCATCGTATTTGAATAAACTGCTATTTTACGCAAATAAAGAACTTGATGAAATACAGGTTTTTCTAGTAATCCTGAGATAAAGACCTTTCTTTTGAGGTGTTAGTATTGCATTCTTCTTTTTTTCTACTGCTTTTCCCACACCTGTGGGGTCGCGGGTGCGAACTGCGTCACACATATACGTGTGTGTGTATATATATGTATGTATGTATGTATGTATGTATGCATGTATGTATGTATGTATGTATGTATGTATGTATGTATGTATGTATGTATGTATGTGTATTTGGCCCTGTTTTACGGCCGGATGCCCTTCCCGACGCAACCCTATATGGATTGATGTAATCACTATTGCGTGTTTCTGTGGTGGTTGGTAGTGTAGTGTGTTGTTTGAATATGAAGAAGAAAGTGTTGGGACAAACACAAACACCCAGTCCCTGGGCCAGAAGAATTAGAACACTCTTTCAAGATAAAAGAATTAATCAGAGGCGATTAAAATCCCCGACCCAGCCGCGAATCGAACCCGGGACCCTCTGAACCAAAGGCCTCAATATTGACCATTCAGCCAATGAGTCGGACTGGTGTTAGTATTGCAGTATTCTCACAAGATTGTGTTACATGTTCAAATTATATATTTATATTGAGTTACGTCGCAGAAATTGAATTTTCTTCTCACCATTAGTTTTACGTCCCACCAACTATTTTTAGTTTTCAGAGGTGTCAAAGAGTCGCAATTAAGTACAGCAGGAGCTGGTAAATCTACCGACACAGTGCAGACGTATTTGAGCACCTTCAGATAACAATGGACTGAGTCGGGAACAAACTTACCAACTGGGGTTAAGACCAACGCTTCTACTGTCCAAGCCTTTCACCCCAGCAAATTTGAAATAATTTACTGTAGTTGATTTTAGACATTTTGATCACCAGGTCAAAGTACAAATTGATAACCTGTGTACCATACTCTGTTAGGCACAGAGATTCAGCTGGGAGATATATAAAATGTGCACTAACTTTGTCTAAACAGTCAGAAGAGAAATGAAATATACAGTGGAACCTCGATATCTCGAATCACCTCGGGAGCTAAATTTTCTTTTGAGTTATCGAGAATACCATTTTTGAGCATGTATAGCACACAACTGAATCACATGTATCTACGGGCTTGTACTGAATACATTACTTTTAACAGTATTTAAAAATATGCAAACAAAGTCTATTTTACGGCATCATTTTAATTACAACCCTTATTATAGTAACCTTTTAGAAGACAGGATACAGCACATACAGTACTGAAACAAGAAACATACCTCAGTTAACACCTATGGAAAAAAATCCGTTAGTCTCTTCTGTTTGTTACTGTTAAGCTTTCCTCCCTTCACACTGAAACTTCTCGACAATACCACGCAGCCGAGATTCGAGAATGGAGCTTGTCATCCGCGACTTCGAGGGGTGGTTTCGTACGTGACTGGTAATTAATTCACGTCCAAGAAACAGCAACGCTTCACCGATTTTCCGATCATTAGAAGTTTTAGATTTTCAGTTCCCGTCATATTAGCTCCCAGTATCACTGTGAACCTTTATTTACTTGTTAACTGTTCCTCACAAATCACAAATGCCGTATTGCACAATTGATGCTACACAAAATTCAAGTTACAGAGAATTTTTTGCTTCACAGGAAGAAATATTTGCTTCACGAAATCGAGAAATTTGTGTATCCGAATTTTGAGTAATAGAGAAATAAATACACATGAAGAATAGGACAAATGGCCGGGAAAGTTAAGTTCCTTTGAGATACTGAAAATTCGAGTAATGGAGGTTCGAGATATCGAGATTCGACTGTATGCAGATAAGTATGACATAATAGGTATACGTCTTGTATATGAGTTTATGTGTTTGTCAACTGTTACAATATCGCAACAAAATACTTAAGACGACCATTAACTATAATGAAAAAAAATACCGCCTTACATTGATGCAGATAGAAAACTGTCAATAACAAGCACTGAAACACTGTACCACCAATTAATGAAGCAAATATGTATGCAACCAATTTACCCAGGTACCAGTAGTGATATTTTCTAATGTCCTGGATTTAAGGCTTTCTGCAAAATTGTTATAAAAGACACAGGAAGATGTCTTTTCCTAAAAATCTTAATACTATGGCATCTGCTGCTTATAGCCATTTAAGAGTTGCCTCATTCCACATGCTTGTAGACGACAGATTTGCAGGTAACGAAAAACTGGACATCGGAATCGATTTCAAAATAGGCTTATAGCCATTTCAGTGTTGCCTCATTCCACATGCTTGTAGATGACAAATTTGCAGGTAACGAAAAACTGGACATCGGAATCGATTTCAAAATAGGCTGACTGCTGAAAGCATATCAAGCACCCGGAATTCAAGTATTTATTTTGTGCATATAGCAACAGTCTGTCAGAGTAGCTAACAAATGTATCTTGAAACCTCATAATTCAAAGATAACCACAATGCACATGACATCCTCAGACTAGTTGAAAGGCATGAAGGATGGAAAATTAGCCCATTTGGGCATATTTCATTAGAATGAGTTTCCTCAAACACAGAAGAAATGACCACCAACCAAGCCTATGCAAGAAACAACAAATATGTTGAATACTAACAAACTGTTTTATTGGGAGAAAGTGTGGATCCATAAAATGACAAGCAATCTGTAAGAAACACACTCAATACAACAGGAGTTAGGATGTGAAACTGCTTTTGGATAAACAGAAAAAAAAAAATCAGTTCAAGGAAACAGTTCTATATACAATATATCTACAACTTAAAAGCATTAAAAATGAGAAAATGTTCAATCATGGACATCTGTTACTAATGTCACAGAAAGAAAAAATTAACTAGATTAACTTCCTATATACATTCATACAATAACTATTCTGTAACAGAACAAATGATAGAGAAATTTTGACTCCTCACGTCAAAACTCTGAAGGTAATACATGATAATTATAATTCAAACTATACTATATGAACTATCACAGAAGAACATAAATTAATGTAACTTATATGGCATCAAATACACCTAACACTGTACAATGCTAGTGTGTTGGAATCTTCAGTCTCACACACATGGCGGCACAAAATAAAATATAAAACAAGTTCCTTAAATTAAGAAGGAACATACATACCGTAACTAAAAAGTAATAAGCTAGCTATTTCTTATAGAGGGTGAGATATGGGTGTGCCAAACCAAAGGTGCAGGGTTGTAACCTCGTAGTGGCCAGACGGAACGTGATGTTGCACGGACACGGATGGAAACACGGAACTGCAATGGGCGTAGGGCCCAAGGGAGGAAGGGCATGACGTCTCGCAGGAGGGGAATGTCCGTCTGAGGAGGTCCCTGCACGACACAGAACGTACCATTTGTTAGCTACTTCGTACAGACTAACAGTTTCATTTCAATTTTGAAATCACATAACTGTGAGATGAAAGATCAATGTTCTGTAATAATTATTCATTGAATATTAAGGGTCAATAGTGAACTTAGTAATATTGATACAAAGCTGAAAGATCATAGCACTCACAATAGCGTATCATTACGTTTCACTACCGAATGAATTTCAAAACATTAGAGGTGTCTACAGTATTAGCCAATTGAATTATTTGTTAGCATTATGTACTCCTACTGCCTGCCAAATTCAATATCATGGTGTAAGTTTTGTAACTACTACTAATACATTCATAAACATATAATATGCATAATATGGCAATAATGCCAGGGTCATAGCTACAAAGTTGTAATGACCATTTTAGTCTGGTTTGTATTCTCAGATCACAACTGATGAAGTCTCCAAGGCTACCAAAAGCATGAAGAATAAGAAAGCTCCAGGTCACAACGATTTGCCAGTAGATTTCCGGAAGCTAAAAATTCCAACACACAGCTATTGACTGGCTGACATTTTCCAACACCACCATGGATTCAAATCATGTGCCAAATGACTGTGTTGAGAGCATTACTCTGCCCATATTTAAGAACAAAGGTGATACTGCAGAATGTGTTAATTACTGCCCAATCTGTCTCTTATCAAATCATTGAACTTTGTTTTTATCAGCTCCTCGACCAGCATGTACATGAAATTATCCGACCAGCACGTACATGAAATTACAGCGTAGCTTTTATCAATGCTCAGGGACTACAGGAGCAATTTTCCCTGCATGTATGCCCAGCGAACGTCACCTAGAAAAAAAGTAAACCGTTGCACATAACCTTTCTAGATCTAGGAAAGGCCTTCGATCATGTATCAAGACTAACACATATGGTACAAATTATGTGAACATGGAGTTCTCGAGGAGCTTCTTGGATGCTCTATGCAAACAGCAGCAGCTGAGTCAGGTGTGCAGCTAGCATTTCCAACAACTTTCCTGTGACTGTCAGTATACACCAAGGACCAGCACTCCACCACCGCTGTTAATTTTCGTTATGGTCACCATCTCAAATGCCCCCACAGACTTCCTTTATGCTTTCAACAGTACCAGCAGGTATGATCTAACATATCAAAACCAATCATGGAATGACTGTCTTAGCCAAGATGGCTCAATTCATGAAGACCAAGGTAATGGCGAGGATCTTATAAAATCTTTCTCCTGCAAATAATACCAGAGATCCCATCTGCAGAATAATGGCAGTATGAACGTTGAGCGAATGAGAATAAATGTAACTTGGATGAGGTGAAGAGACGTCAACGGTGTGCTCTGCAACCACCACATGACAATTCATCTTAAATTCAAGATATCGTACTGTGGTCCGCCCGGTTGCACTGCATCAGAACGAAGTATAGAACACCAATTCCATGTCACGGAGATGGAATGTGGAAATTACACACTTGGACAACATTGGCACAAACAGGCGGCAAAAGGCCGTCACATCTATTTATGAAAATGTGAGACACACTTCCAGTAGTACGAGCATGTCAAAAGTGCAGCGAATGAAACTGTTACCGGGACAACATTAAATATTGAAGTCAATGGTTAACAATGCTAACTCTTAATGTACAATCCTTCATAACAAATAGAGGAGGAATAGTAAATTCTGATCTTCCATGCTTCATGCTTTCTCCATCACTGTAGGATTATCGGCCCCGATATTTGAATGTACAGCCTATTCGAAAGGATCATGCGGGGGTGAAACGTGAGAATCTGAAGCACTTTTCATTTTATTGATTATTTACTACGCTGGCATTGCTTTTAACAGCAACATTCATTCGGTTAATTATATTCCAACAAGATTACATTCTGATTGGAATACTCGCATCATTATATTAATCGAGTTGGAATTAGCCCACATGACCGAAAGGTATAAACAAAAATTAGTTAGATGTAATAACCATTTCCATTAAATCAAGACTACTTAACACAAACATGATACAATACTTCCCCAACAGAGTAAGTCAATTTATTATTCAATAACTATTCAGAAAAGGACATTAAAGCCACTTTCAATGCTATTTATCCTATGAATCAGTGACGAATTTGGTTTGAGAATATCGGGCATTCCAAGTAACCTCAGCTGCCTATCACCACAATTTAATCGTTTTCATTAATCACTTTAATTTTATTGCACATACATGCACTTGCTTTTGTGTCAATTCATCAGAACATGGCATGGTCTTCAGTAATATATTTGACCACAGAGCACACAATCAGCAGGGTATAACTCCATTATTCTGATTAAGCCAATTGGCAATATACTGGCAGACTACAACACAAAGAGTTTAAATTGAAGAAATAAAACTATTTTTCTGTGCACATAGTTTTGTTCTCTGAATACCTATGCATTTGATTTGTTTGACATATGTATGCACTTTCATCACCATTACAGAAGAACCTTGTTTATCTAGCCCTCTTTAATCCTGATGGCCAGTTTATCTTGTTTTTTGTATGAAAATGTGTTTGTCACCAAATGTAAATAAATTTCTCTGGCGACAGTTTTGCTTTGGAATTTGATGTTTTGACAAATTTAAATGGAGAAGAATGTTTTTTTAACAGGTAGTTGTCGGAAGTGCTACATTCTTACCCCCTAATCCAAGCTGCAACCTGTCCTCGATCAATAGTGAAGGACAATGCTCCCACCGCGACACATCAAGATACATTATTCTTCTTTCACCGTTTTCCACCATCCCAACTAGTCTTTGTTCACTCTCTACACATTAAGACCCCGCTACTGCATACGGGATTGTTACTGAGTTTTCAGTGGTTTGTGTACATGTAACGGCATTGAAAAGGAAGAAAGTGTTTGTGTCCATAAACAGAAAATGAAATGCACTTAACAGGATTGACAAAGGGAACTGCTGAAAAACACTGCTGCTGAATTAGGAGCTGGGACACCTAACTGTACTGGACTAGAAGAAAAACCAGGAGGAGATCGAAGACTTTTACTTCAAAATTATGCTGAAAGACAGTTTACAGGACCATGGTACAGTAAAAACAGCCAAAATGAATCCCTAGACAATACATTATTCTTATGGTCTGGTGGTGAGAGAGAGCGTGGTGTTCCAATATTAGGCCCAACTTTGCAAAAAAAGAAATAATAACAACAATAATAAATATATATATATATTTAAATGCAATGTTTAAATTCGGAAGCTACCTAATGGGGATCCTCATTTCACAGCCACTCAGGATTGGTTAGAAAGATGGAAAGCCCAATATGGTATAAGCCAGATGTCAGTGTGTGGTGAAAGCTTTTCAGAGGACAGTGTAGCTTGTAAACGTTTCAAAAAAGTATTTCCTTTGAAAACTTGCAGCCAGATCAAATTTATAATGCTGATGAATTGGGACTTTTTTTTAAATCAGATGCTACCCAAGATGATATTGGCTTCTATATCAGACACCTCGGCAAAAGGCTTTAAAGGAAACAAGGCCCAAATTACGTTGAAGATTTGCAGTAATGCATCCAGGAGGCATAAATTACCCTTTTTCTTGACTGGGTAGTTAAAACAAAGCTTCGAAAAATGTGAATCCCTCCCGCCCCCATCGCCTTTCCCTGACAGCTGCTTATAAATCAAAAAAAAAAAAAAAAAAAAAAAATTGGACAGTATGATTTTCAAAAATTGGTTCTATGAAGGTATTTTGCCAGGGGTAAGAAACTTGTTACCAAAAGAAGGCTTACCATCACATCCAGCAGAAGAAGAAATGATCAATGGCAACATGCAACACCTCTGCTTCGCCGATGGATCAAGGTGTTTTGGAATATGTAAAGGATTTATGTAAGAGAAACCTACTGAGCAAGTCGACTGAAAGGAAGAAAATGGTGCAACTGTTCTGTTGAAAACAATAAACATCAAAGATGTTATTTATACGATGGCATGGCCTGTTATTTGTGAAACTAGTGATGAAGTTTGCGACCATCTCTAACCATCAGACTTTGTTGAAAAGCTTGTAAAGATTCCTGTTTGCTCAGACGTAGATGTTAATGATGTAAATGCCTGGATACAAACAGACAATGATGGTGGTTAAGGTACGATGATGGATGATGAAATTATCGCAGCACATGAATCTGCAGATAATGAAGACAGTCACAGAGGAGTGATATAAGAACAGGGATATCTCATACGAGGAAAACGACAAAGCTGGATGAAGTAATGGCTTACTTAGAACACCACAATTACTTATGAGTGTGGCACTTCAATTAATTCCTATTTACTTCGCCTCAGGTCGTATTAGCAGCTCATAACAGGAAGAACATTTTTCAGTGTCTGTACTTCGAACCTGCATGTCCAACTTGCCTGATGTACTCTCTCTGACTTTTCATTTTACATCAAATAACGATAACTGCGAATAAATTGAACCGATCTTGTATATAGTATATTTTATGTCTTTTTAAAAAAAGTAAATATTTTTTTCGTATTATGAAATCCTTGAATAATTTAGGCACCCAACTCTTTTGCCTGTATTTTTGGTCAAAAAAGTGTGTTAATTGTGCAAAGAAAATATGGTAATAAGAATGAGTGTCCATTAATTTATTAACCGTAATTCTGAGAGGTACATGATGCAGACGATGTACATCATTTTTGAAACTTTTATCTGTCTTTCTGTATGAAGTGAATAAATGAAAACCCTGCTAATCAGTTTTCAATGAAACTTGCCAATATTTAAGTAGAAGCATCCAGAAATTCCAACACTTGGTTTTATCTCAATCCATTATATAGGAGCTGAGATATAACACTCTTAACCTCACGCGAGAGAAGGGAACGAGTTCAGCAACTTCCCTCGCAGGCCACCAACACCATGCCCAGATTCACTTTTGACTTATTGTTAATTGTAGCAGTTGGTAATTCCTTGCCTTATGCTTACTGTGCACATAGGAAAGCCATTCAGCTCTTTAGAACATCTTTCACATGCAAGATTTTGTCCTTTCTGACTATACCTTCACTGAGATCTTTGAATTTAATGTTTTTACTCCTGTACCTAGGGTGAGACATCAGTTTTACTGGTAAAGCACTTCAAAGCTCCAGCAGTAACGTTCTGTATTAAAGATTAGGCACACTCACTTTCAACTGCAACTCTCTGCATGGAATCTAAAGCTATCCGAAGTACCTAATTCTAGCACTACACATGTTGTTTTGAGACCTCACTTTGAGGTTCCACGTCCCATTTCTTGTCAATCGTGATGTTATTTGACTACACTCTGCTATCTTCCGCCTGCCTCCATAGCGAAACGGTTCGTACTATTAGCTGCCATTCTCAGAGGCCTGGGTTCAATTCCTGTTACTGCCAGAAATTTAACAATGGCACGAGGGCTAGTATGTGGTTAAAATGGTACATGCAGCTCACATCCGTTGAAAGTGTATCTGAAAAGAGCTGCACCACCTTGAGGCGAAGTCAAATTTACTTTATTTTAACTATCTTCTATGGGCTAATTTCCTTTGTTTTTGTGAATAGCAGTCGCCACTCATAGGGAATCGTCGTTATAATTCTGTTCGCATTTCAGCTTCTAACCAATGAAAAATGTAAGTTTACACAATTCTTTAGTTCTATGAATGGCCAAAAATTATGTTCCATGTTAATTGTGCAATAGGTACAAGCAGTAATAACGAAAACTGTAAAGCTTTAGCTACCCTATGCAAGAAATTTTAATTTATGCATGTCAATTTTGACATTTCATTCAACTATAACAAATGGTAGAGAAACAGGCCAACTGATTGCAGATTTCTTAATAAATATTGTCAAGTAAACACCAAATTTGTCATCAGATATTATTTACTTGCTAACATCATACCTCAGAGAGTACCCAATGGACATTTTCCTGCCCTTCAAAAACCTGACCAACCCTGACAGGTTTGAACTAATAATCATATAGTCTGGAGGTCAACACAAATACTATTGATTTTAGTCCACATTACACACATTATTCTCTATTCGTCCTCATCTCAATCACCGATTCTACCCTTCTCTAGCTCTCTAACACTGACATAAGTCAGCACCAGCAACTTGGCTTTTAAATGCACATGTGCAGAAACATGAATAAATTGTCTAGTTGTGCCCTTGAAACTCCTCCTCCAGCATCTTTGTCATAATTTCCTTCTTCCTTTCATGGATTGTTTTCTTTCACTTCTTTCTCTTCGCCTCTATACTCAAGGTGAGATTTTGGGGTCATTTTGACATTTGTAATTTTTTTCTTTCACTCTGTTTATTGACAAGTTTATTTCTCTTCTTTGACCACTTTTCCCACACCTGTGGGGTTGCGGGTGCAAACTGTGTCACACAAGTGGACTTGGACCTGTTTTATGGCCGGATGCCCTTCTTCACATCAACCCTATGCAGAGGGGTGTAATCACTAATGCGTGTTTCTGTGGTGGTTGGTGGTGTGGTGTATTATTTGAATATGAAGAGGAGAGTGTTGGGACAAACGCAAACACCTCTTAGATTAAATTATTTTAACTACCATGTTATATTATGATTATAGGCCTATATATTTAAAGTTGATGCACATGGATGGCCTGTGCATCTGTGAGGACGAGGCCCTACCTAAGATGAAATATAATGCTGAAGACGGCCCAAACACCCAGGCTCCAAGTCAGCTAGTAGCTTTACGTCGTACCGACACAGATAGGTCTTATGGCGACGATGGGACAGGAAAGGCCTAGGAGTTGGAAGAAAGCGGCCATGGCCTTAATTAATGCCTGGTGTGAAAATGGGAAACCACGGAAAACCATCTTCAGGGCTGCCGACAGTGGAATTCGAACCTACTATCTCCCGGATGCAAACTCACAGCCACACGCCCCTAATCGCACGACCAACTTGCCCGGTCTCCAAGTCAGAGGAATTAACCAATGAAGATTAAAATCCATTCATTTAATATTTTTATGTATAATACATAATCTGTCTTTATTCATGTCAGTAGCGTTCATACATAAAAATTACGATACAGGAAACAAATTATACATATTTACGACATATCAGCCCAAACTTTTATGATGTTCATGGCGTTGGTGATGCCTACAGATGGGCAGTGGTACAAGGACAAAGGGCTATTCATCAGGTGCTGTGCCATCTGATGTTCATCTCAGACGCACAAAGTGTGTCTTGTCTCGCAAGAAACCCCAATTCTTTAGGCAGGGGAAGGGAAAACCCTCAAGCAAAAGATACCCTTAGTCAAGAGTTTACAAGAAGTACAGCCCAATTTCAAGATAGAACAATCATACATCAAATTTTGGTTAATGAGAAATAAGAAATCCATTTTCAACTTCAAAGATACAATTGTAGACTTGGAGAGATAAGAAAGGAGGGGGAGGGGGGCACATAAAGGATAATCGTTCCCTTGTGACCATCAATATTTATTTTTCTCTCTCTCTCATACACACACACATACAAAAACTAACTTTCAATAAACTACTGGGAAGTTACCATAGCAGATCTCCCTTTTATATCAAGCAATGTGCTTCCGAGCTGAAATCTCAAGGTCATTTATTTTTATCTTCTGTCCCAATTTACGAGAAATAAGGAATGCACTGTAAGTGCAATCTACCCCTAAATATACTGTTTGATTATTTTCACTGACGTCGAGGTGATTTTCACAACAAATATTTATCTACAGCAGTACAAGAAACTCTGCACCCTTCTTTCTCACAGATTAAGAAAAATCAGAAAATAAAGTAAAATGAAAAATTATAGTCTATGGTGGTTACCACATTCCATGACACATCTAGAGTCTCGTAACATTACAGTGAATCTCATGGCACATATACACGCTTGTAAGGTGCACTAGAAGTGTGGTTTAATAAATAAAGGAGATGGTGAGGATCAACATAATGTATTCAATTGCCATGCAACAACGACATCAGAAGTTTGTGCAAAAATTACAAACAAGAAGAAAATATTGTCAACTGTTTAAAAAATATATTCAAGATGCTATACTTCCTATTATTATTAGAAAACATCAAGTGCTTCAAGCACAAAAGATGGCTATGAGCTTTTAGCCTTAAGAAATGAATATAAATGCTAAAGCGTGGATTTCTGTCTTCAAAGTATAGTATACTATCAAAGTGAAAGAAATACAAATAAACTGCTTCACACAAAAATACTGTAACAAACTACACAGAATAACCAGGCACGTCGAATGTGTGTTTGTGTGTCATGATACCGAACAGTACACTTTCCACATTGCTTTACAGTGTTAACAACAGAAAGCTTGCTTTGCACCAAACTAGTAAAATATATAAATATTTCATCAATAGAAAAATAGTTTACTTACAATATTCTTATTCATACATATTTTTGTTTATAAAATGAAAAGATCATACCTGCATATACTTTATACAGTGGATTAAATTTTTAAAGTGCTTTTCTCTATTTTTAGAATCACAGCAAGATCAACGAAGCAAGCCTCATGCACCTTCCCATTAGTTTTTGAAAATAAGTTCCAGTACACAATAATATCTCTTATCTCCTATATGTCTCTATATTCACTATGATCTGTACATTCACTTCTTCTCTAAACAAATGAAATATATTTTACATGTGAGCATTTCTTATCATCTAGGAAAGATTCACAAGTTTGTATGCAATAGAAATAATAACATTATAATAAAGATTTCATTCAATAATATTTATATAATTAAGTTGAGAGGAACGGTTGGTACACTGGGGCCTGTCAGACATTCTGGCACCAAGCAACAAACAGCAGAGTGTGTGTTCAATAGTTGGAAAAAAGTCATGAGGCTCCAAGACCATTTAACAAATCCTCTCATCACAGTCAGGCAGGAAAACTTCATAACTAACTCATTCATCATAATGTTTTCTTTCAAGAGAAGGAGAGTGACTTTTATCCTTCATGAAATGGGAATTCAATACTCATTATACCAGTATCATTTTAAAAAAAAGTAAATACCCATACAAAAAGTACACTGTACCAGATTAACAGTAAACAAACAAAAAAAAGTCTATTCCATTCAATCTGTACCCCTAATATTCATTACCACAATGGAAAGTCATGTTTCCAAATTCTGCTCTCCAATTTAGTATACAGGGCATTTCAAAATGATGAGCACAAACTGCAGGGTATATGTACAGGGCAAGGAAACAAAGAAAAACGACTTCATAAACATGTTATGAGATATGATGTAATCAATTATTGTTCATAAAATGGTCCAGATGCCAGGCTCCAAAGTGGATATGAACAATGTCTTGTATTTGTAGCAACATGTAGCTGTTATGGCAAATTGCCACGTCCATGCACGGAACAGATGCTGTGTAAACTGTTGACATCCAATGTGGGGCCTGATACCTGGAACATGAACATTATACAAGGTGTAACGAAATTAGTGGGCAAAACTTCAGGTATGGATTCCTCGTATGTAGAGAAGACAAAACATGAGTCCGGAAACGCTTGGTTGCTGCAAGTAGGATCAGTGTGCAGTCCAGAGCCTTTGTTTCCTGGAAAAAATGCAATATGTATTGCATGTTGCATGTTTAATACTGTGTGTACGTGATGCTTGCACATGGATTCCAGTCTTCCAAACAAACATACCCTTGTGTACTTGTAACCCATAATGTGACAACCAAGCATTTCTGGATCCATGTTGAGATAACCTTCTTTTCTTCTCGAGGAATCCAAACCTGAAATTTTGCCCACTTTGTTCGGTACACCCTGTAATGCAATTACGCCATCTCATTTCCCAACCCACGTTTATTAGGTTTTCTCTCTTAATTTCTTTGTCCTCTACACACCACTGCAGATAGTACCTATAATTTTGAAACACTCTGTAGAGTACTGAATATTGGAATTTCAAGTTTCCCATTTCATTGAGCAGTTTTATCCATAAATAAACTATGTATTTATCCATTATAAAAACTAAATATATACATGACTGGACACACCATCAGTTCACTCAACATTCATATACTGAACTGAATTAAACAACAGCTTTTGATATTTGATCTGCACCTTCTTGATATTCGTGGGAAGAAAGAGATGAATGCTGATTATCTTTAAAAAAAATGAAAAACAATACCTAAAAGAAGTACACTAGGAAAAAAAAAAAGGGGGGGAGGGGGGAGATTCCAACATCCCAAATGAAACTCTTCCCCACATCTTGTCTGGAGTTAGTTCCCTGGCGCCACCTCGTTAGTCCGTACGGCCCCAGTCCCTAAGCTTGCATGCCTTTCCTACAGCGAAGCTAGTGCATTTTTATCTGTTTCGTTTCATGTTTTGCTGGTGAAGCCAGTTATTGAAAGCGGCCGAGCATTGACTGGCTGCAAGAACATTGAACGGAGACCGCAATCAGAAGAAAAGAAAAAGTAACAGAAACAAAAAATAAAAGACAATACAATTTGAACAGTAAAAAAGAATAACTGAAGTAGCAATATTAATACTGGTAAGTTCTTTTCTTGGTATACAAACCATCTCCTCCTTAAGCATACACAAGGGAAAGAAAGAAACCACAAAGCATAAGTTTTTTACAACAAATAGACCAAGAGCAAGAGGGTCAAGACAAAATTACATGCCTGGCTTCTTATAGTTAGAGATAACTTTTTTTGCAAACATACATGAATGCTATGAAGAAGATACAGCAAGTTAAACAAACCCTTGGATTTACTAGTATTTTTTTAAAAGGGTGTAATAAAATTAAAACAGTTTCACACAAAGAGTACATACAAAGCTCCTCTTTTTTCAGCAACTTTATGATAAAAGTTTTTAAAATTATTATTCAAGCTCAGCACAGAGGCCAGTAAGAAGTATTCCATTTGCCCCCACCCTTTTTGCCCTGTACTTAGCAGCCATGTTTCATGAGACCATGTATGTGTGGAAATTAAGTTCTGGTATGATGACAGACTGTTCAACCAAACTAGACTCTCTCAGAGATTGACTCATAATACTCGCATAATGGAGCTTCAATATGCTAATGACAATGCAACACCTGCCCACACACCTGAGGATCTTCAAACATCCATCAATTGTTTTAAGGAAGCTTATGAACGACTTGGTCTGACCATCTACACCCATAAGACTAAAGTATTTGCACAGCTGGCACCAGGTAGTACCATCCCTGAACTAATGTCACCATGGCGGAAACACCTCTTGAACAGGTAGACCTATTCACCTACCTTGGTAGTATTCCAACTATACTCTGCAACTCAGAAAAGTATGTGGAAAATAGAATACGCTCTGCTCTGCCCATGCAGCTTACAGCCGTCCCTCCCACCGAGTTCTCTTGAATAAGGATCTCAAGATATATTCATAAACTAATGGTGTACCGAGCTGTAGTCATAACATTACTATATGGAGGGTGAAACCTGAACACTCCCGTCATGACATAAAGAAACTGGAATGCTTCCATCAGTAGAAACTTAGATCCATCATGAACATCAAATGGGATGACTACATAAGCAATGTGGCAGTTCTTGACAAGGTGCATATGAATGCCTAAACAACTTCTCTACGGTGATATGGGTCATGCCAAAGGCTTCAAGGTGCTCCTATGACACCTTATAAAGACCAGCTTTATAAAGACTATGAATAGCACCAACCTAAATGCTAATACCTGGGCAACAACTGCACAAAACCGTGTTCTTTGGCACAAAGCTACTGCAGAAGGTGTCTAACCGTCTTACTAATAAACGGTGTATAACTTTTACACAAGGTTTATACACCGTTTATGTGAAATTTGTTACTAATAAACCATGTATAAGCCTCCTGTGTATACATCTGTTATAGATATTCATTGAATTGCTTGTACAGACCAGAACCCTTGTATAAGCGTTGTATAGCAGCGAGCAAAGAGCAGCAAGTAGCAGAAAAAGAAACGAGTGAGCAGTTTATTTTCGTGGTATTTGCTGTCTGCAGCAATATAATCGTGCTGAAATATTCGACTTATCCATAAACAATGAACACACATTGAAAGAATGGACGATAATATTGATGATCTTCACGATATTTTAAACATAGAAGACGTACACCATTTAGAGGTTATGGAGGCTGGACATCTTCGTAAAGTAAAACACTTTAAAGAGACAGAATGACAATGAATAACTATAAAAGAAATTATGGTTGGGCGTATTTTTGTGTAATAATATGTTACTGCTTAATAGACTTTGGAAATTGCGAGTTTATTACACATTATCTGCCCCTACAAAGATCTTTCTCAAATTTGAGTATAAAAAGGGACATATTCCTTGACATAAAAAATAGTATAACTTGAAAACCGTATGAAATATGATTTCCATACTTTGTAGTTGAATACGCAGAAATATGATGCATAAATGCCTAATAGAAACTTTTTTGATCAAACCTTTCTTTTAGCTACAAAACAGGTTTTCCTTTCTCCTGAAAAGTAAGGATTTTGGAATGCGTACCCTTTTCAACTCACCGATTCAATTACAATTGCTTACGTTTTCCGTACTATCCCAGTTAGGAGCTCTTGATCTTTTCTTAAGCTTTTCCATTTCTTTCGTGGCGTTCATTACACAAGCAAGATGAAGAAATGTTGATATCAATATAAGCTGATTTCCAGCTGTCTCACTTTGTTGCCACTGCCTTTTCGATATTAGTGATGAGCGATACCGTGATTTGTGAATTACAGCGTGATTTGATATCGTGATTTTCTGATATTAGTGATTTTTAGTCGTGACGTGATCACAATCACCGCATCATCCGTGCTGCTTGTTATTTGTAGCTTAGTGATCAAGAGAATGCGTTATCACAATCACCGCATCGTCCGTGCTGCTCGTTATTTGGAGCTTGTGATCAAGAGAATGCCTAGTTACTATGCCTAGGGATCTCTATGTAAACATTTATAAGAAAATCAGCCACCTAAGGTTTTGTATTTAACAAACAGCCTACATTTTGGTTGCATTACAGACACAACCGTTGCCAATTTATTTCTAGGCATTCTCAGCCACCTAAATGTAAGATTAGGTGGCTGAGAATGCCAGTACCGGCAGTAATTTAGAAAGATGTGAGGTCTGGAACGGCATTGACGCAGCGGCATGAGGGCAATTGGGAAGCTACAGTGAGCAGCGGTCACAGAGGCAAGGCAATACAGTTGAGGGATGTGGCGTGCTGACCACAAGGCTATCCAATATCTGCAAGCCAAGAGCTGGGCAGCAGCTGTTATTGAAAGCCAAGGCCTTTCGAGGCCTGGAGTGTTCTTGTTCTTAATTTACTTTAGAGTAATAGTGGTTTAAATGAAATAATTCAAAATTACTAATTTTATTTATTAGCTATTCCTCATCTTAGTCTGTAATTTTCATCACATTATTGTTTTAGATTTCACAAGAGAAAAAATGCCACCTTTAGCAGCATGCAGATACTGCCAGTCACAAAGCGAAATCAGCCATGAAAAGTAACATTAGACAGACTCTGCTCACAAATACCTCCCACAACCCATAGAGATTTCTATGCTGATATGTATAGAGCCCTAGCTGCTGCAAATATTCCCCGGAATGCTGTGCGTAGTCCTCTTTTCAGAGATTTGTTTGCAGAAATACACCAACAGCACATACCTTCAACATCTACATTAAAGAAAACTACTTAGATATTTGTTTTGTCAGTCAGGGAGGATATTTGGGAGTCTTGCATGTGGTTGTATGTGGACAAAACCACCAACTCTCTGGGCAGATACACTGCTAATCTTATAGTAGGAAAAGTGGAACCCAATTGGTAACTACTGCTCACCTTCTTTGCTGTAAGCAGCTTGAGAAAGTAGAGCAATGCATTGTGTACATCATCAACAAGGGGTTGCAGTTGTATTCTGGGAGTGTTGATGGTTATTAAGTCCTTCTCCTTGTCTCCGATGCTGCTTCCTACATGACTGCTACTCCACCTATCCTCAAAACTTTCTACCCTTCTTTAATATTCATATTACTTGCATGGCTCATGCCTTGCACTGACTCACAGAAACAGTTAGGGCCAAGTTTTCTGCAGTAAATAACCTGATGTCGACAATGAAGAAAGTGTTCTGTAAGGCTCCATCAAGAATAGCCATCTTCCAAGAGAAATTCCCTCTATTTCCTTTCCACTACAGCCAATCATTAGCCATTGGGGTTCCTCAATGGAAGCTGCCCTGTATTATATGGAATATCTGTGATAGACAATGTGCCTTTAACAGAGCTGCTAAAGGATTATTCCAGTGTTCAGAGAGACATTCCATATATTCAGGCAAAATTTTTCATTTCCTCCACTCACCATTACAAACATGGAAAAAAAGTAAACAGTCTGAAACAGCTATTTTTTGTACAGGTAATTGAGGAAACTGAGAATAATATACAAAGTACTACAGAGGTAAAGTAGGGGATAAAATAAGACAGGTGGTCTAGTAAACTGCAGAAGAATCCAGGTAATTCAGTGCAGAAAAGGGTACATCAGGTAATGGATGGGGAAAAAATATAGACCTACCTAGTGAAATTGAACTGAAAAATTTAGGTAAATTTTGCTATGCCCCTCCAACATCTGTGAGTGTAGAGCGCTCTTTTTCTGCTTTCAAAATTATTTGAACAGACAAAAGACACAGCCTGGCTGTGGACAATTTGGAGGAGATTATTGTGTACTGTAAAGCAAACTATGAATGAAAGTGCTGTAGGAATGTTCCTCACAAATAAATACACATACCGGCACTCTGCATTCACACCATTATGGGATGCCTGTTGTTGTTGTTGTTGTTGTTGTTGTTAGTCGTTTAGTCGCTTTCGACTCTCCGTGACCCCATAGACCAAAGTGCGCCATTTCTTCCTGTCGTATACAATTTTCCGAAGTCTTTCTAAATTGAGAGCCGTGGCTTCCTTGATGTCATCAATCCACCTCATCCGTTGTCGCCCTCTTCTCCTGTTACCATCAGTCTTCCCCAGCATTAAGGTCTTTTCCAGTGAATCATGTTTTCTCATGATATGACCGAAGTACTTTAGTTTTTGCCTGAGTATTTGACCTTCCAGTGAACAGCCTGGGTTGATTTCCTGTAATATGGACTTATTAGATCTCTTCGCAGTCCACGGAACTCTAAGGAGTTTTCTCCAACACCATAGTTCAAATGCATCTATTCTTCGGCGCTCAGCCTTTCTTACTGTCCAGGTTTCGCTTCCGTACATTGCTACTGGGAAGACCATAGCCTTCACTATACGAATCTTCGTTCTTAAAGTTACGTCTCTACTCTTGAAAACGTTATCAAGGTTGGCCATTGCCTTCCTCCCAAGGAGCAAGCGTCTCTTAATTTCATGGCTGCAATCGCCATCAGCAGTTATTTTGGAGCCCAAGTAGATGAAACTAGGAACAACCTCCATTGTTTCACCATTTATATGCCAGGAGGTGATAGGTTTAGTTGCCATGATCTTTGTTTTCTTGACATTCAACCTTAGTCCAGCTTTTGCACTTTCTTCTTTCACCTTCATTAGTAGATACTTAAGTTGTTCTTCACTTTCTGCCAACAGGGTGGTGTCATCAGCATATCTAAGGTTATTTATATGTATCCCACCAATTTTAGCTCCAGTTTCTGTTTCATCTAATTTGGCATTCCTCATCACATACTCTGCATATAAGTTGAATAAGTAAGGTGACAATATGCAGCCTTGACGTACACCTTTCTCAATCTTGACCCATTCAGTTGTTCCATATAGGGTTCTCACCGTAGCTTCCTGATCAGAGTAGAGATTTCTCATAAGGCAAATAAGATGATCTGGTACGCCCATAGTCTTGAGTACTTGCCACAATTTATTGTGGTCGACACAGTCAAAGGCTTGAGCATAGTCAATAAAGCATAAGTATAGGTCTTTCTGGAATTCTCTTGCTTTCTCCATAATCCAGCGAATATTAGCAATTTGATCTCTGGTTCCTCTGCCTTTGCGGAAACCGGCTTGTTCTTCAGGTAGTTCTCGATCTACATACTGCCGAAGCCTATTTTGCAGGATCTTGAGCATAACCTTACTAGCATGCGATATAAGTGCGATTGTTCGGTAGTTTGAACATTCTTTAGCGCTGCCCTACAGTGTTGCAATTGTTTTCAGTAATTTTAGTTCAGTACTGATGAAGATTTTTTGTAAACCTAATCCATAGCTGTTTGTGATAAACGTCTGTTTAATTATATCTTAATTTTGCAGTTATTTATGTTAAGAATAGGTAGCCTATACAACATTAATTAAAGTATTAAAAAAATCATGTTACAGTGTAAGTGTAGGTCTACAATGTCATATTTTAAAGTATATTTTCTGCCTATATTTTAAAGCATATTTGAAGTGCCTATTTCTCTTTTTAAAGCCTATTTACTTGTTTAAACAGCCAATTTTTGGTGCCTAAAACATTTTTTTAGAGACTAAAATTCCCAGGTCTGTATCATAGGATACATACCCGATTGTTGACTATTGCTTTCTGGTAAAGCAACTGAAGAGTGCTTGCATTTAAAATGTCTGAAGTACTTGTTTGCACATATCACATAATGCGAAGTTTTCATCCACTTCCTTAAAGAACTGCCGCAGATCACTATTCTTCCTCTTTCTAGAAAACGCCATTTCGGTCAACTTGCCCCCTAATACTGAGGTAATGTGACATTATGAGAGGTAAGAAAGGAGACTTCCAAAATACAGGAGAAATACTTGTTATCAATCAATCAATCAATCAATCAATCAATCAATCAATCAATCAATCAATCAATCAATCAATCAATCAATCAATCAATCAATCCTGATCTGCATTTAGGGCAGTCGCCCAGGTGGCAGATTCCCTATCTGTTGTTTTCCTAGCCTTTTCTTAAACGATTTCAAAGAAATTGGAAATTTATTGAACATCTCCCTTGGTAAGTTATTCCAATCCCTAACTCCCCTTCCTATAAATGAATATTTGCCCCAATTTGTTCTCTTGAATTCCAACTTCATCTTCATATTGTGAACTTTCCTACTTTTATAAACGTCACTCAAACTTATTCGTCTACTAATGTCATTCCACGCCATCTCTCCGCTGACAGCTCGGAACATAACACTTACATGTTATAATTCTCATGTTAGGTCCGTATTGAAATGTACGTAAATACAAAGTATGTTACAAGTGTTTATTTATATATCCACCTATTCAATACAAAGAGATCTTTTTAGAAATTAAATATTATTATAAAATGTTAAGGGATATGTTTCGCCCATATTAAGGGCATCATCAGCCTCAAATTCAAACCTGTATGGTGAAAAATCAGGATCCTGATTGCTCTTACAAGCCATAGAAAGAGGATATCATTATAGGTGTCAGTCTAAACATACAAAATATTAGAATGTCCTTGGCTAAAATTGCAGTATCAAGCGGCATGTCGTAAGTTCACATGAATATACTTTACATGTTATAAACCTCATTTTAGGTCCGTATTGAAAATTTAACAGTTCAACAATGATAAAGGTGTTTTAATTTATTCCACCTATTCAATACTTATATTATCACGTATAGATGTTACATAATTAAATTCTTAGTTACATGGGACATGTTTCGCCCTCAATTAAGGGCATCTTCAGCCTAAATACAATAATCAAAAATACAACTAAATTAAAAGTGGACGTTAAATACAATCATCAAAAATACAACTAAAATAAAAAGTGGAAGTTAAAAGTTTAGTCTGTTCTTAAAATTCAGAACAATAAAATTGTGAAAAATGATAAAATAAAAAGATGCTAATGGAAAACTGTCTTATGATTAAACTATAATCTTGTCAGAGACTAAAACTTCTATTAAAATTCGAATTAAAACAGTTCATATAAAATATTGGAAAATCAAAGTGGTAGTAATAAAAAGCCAACGACATGAGGGCGTGTACACAAGCATAAACTTGATTGTCATGAATACAATCTTTTCAAGGCCGTTGATGAAATTCGTAGTAAGTAAGGCAGAAGCATCTATTGAAAAATTGTAAGAGGCCGTTAGCACCGGTAGGTAATAAAATGGCTGAATCCTTGCCAGAAAATGTCAACAGGTGCAGAAATAAGTTTTCTGTAAGAAAAGGAAAAGAAGAAATAAGAAATTGAACGTAAGGAGAGAATTCAGTCTTACATAATTTTGAAACAGATGAGGACTTACATGTAAGTGGAAGTTGTTATTTCTTAACTACTGTTGAGTTGGTTGCTGCCCGTCTGTTGGCTCTAAGTCTGGTGTTATAACTGTGCTGCAGAGGCGGTAGCGAACTCGGAGGGGAAGGAATAGGGGAGTGCGGAAGGGAGGAGAGGATGGGTGGAGTCAAATGTGACGAGGCTGACAAAGGGGCGGAGTCAACTGCATTGCTGGAAGTAGGCCTAATATCTGTAGGTATGGGAGGAGTATTAGGGTTTGAAGAATTAAATATATTAGGTATCCTAAATTTATTCGAACTAACTGACTTTAATAATTTCGGCATTAATTCATGTAACATACTTTTATTGTCCGTGGTTTCATTGAGATTCTTTTGCTTATTGTACGTCTGATCTAAATAGATGTATAAACTTTCTAATTCATTCAGCATTCTTCCTTTTTGTATGTTTCTAATTATCGTTAAGTCTTTCTCTATGGATTCAAATCTGTGGCCAGTCTCCCTCATATGCAAACTCATCGCTGAGTATTTCCTATGTTTTTCCGCGTTAACATGTTCCATGTATCTTGTCATAAAATTTCTCCCAGTCTGTCCAACATATGAAAAATTACACTGAGTACATTTAAGTCTGTATACTCCCGATCCTAAATAACGATTCTTATCATAATTAACTTTTTTATGATTAAAGAATATGGACTGGTTAGTATTAGTAGTTTTAAAAGCTATATTAAAATTATGTTTCTTGAATACGCTAGTAATCTGGTGTATAGCTGGATTATTAAAAGTGAATGTAGCATACTCAGTTTTTTTGGTCCATATTCTTTAATCATAAAAAAGTTAATTATGATAAGAATCGTTATTTAGGATCGGGAGTATACAGACTTAAATGTACTCAGTGTAATTTTTCATATGTTGGACAGACTGGGAGAAATTTTATGACAAGATACATGGAACATGTTAACGCGGAAAAACATAGGAAATACTCAGCGATGAGTTTGCATATGAGGGAGACTGGCCACAGATTTGAATCCATAGAGAAAGACTTAACGATAATTAGAAACATACAAAAAGGAAGAATGCTGAATGAATTAGAAAGTTTATACATCTATTTAGATCAGACGTACAATAAGCAAAAGAATCTCAATGAAACCACGGACAATAAAAGTATGTTACATGAATTAATGCCGAAATTATTAAAGTCAGTTAGTTCGAATAAATTTAGGATACCTAATATATTTAATTCTTCAAACCCTAATACTCCTCCCATACCTACAGATATTAGGCCTACTTCCAGCAATGCAGTTGACTCCGCCCCTTTGTCAGCCTCGTCACATTTGACTCCACCCATCCTCTCCTCCCTTCCGCACTCCCCTATTCCTTCCCCTCCGAGTTCGCTACCGCCTCTGCAGCACAGTTATAACACCAGACTTAGAGCCAACAGACGGGCAGCAACCAACTCAACAGTAGTTAAGAAATAACAACTTCCACTTACATGTAAGTCCTCATCTGTTTCAAAATTATGTAAGACTGAATTCTCTCCTTACGTTCAATTTCTTATTTCTTCTTTTCCTTTTCTTACAGAAAACTTATTTCTGCACCTGTTGACATTTTCTGGCAAGGATTCAGCCATTTTATTACCTACCGGTGCTAACGGCCTCTTACAATTTTTCAATAGATGCTTCTGCCTTACTTACTACGAATTTCATCAACGGCCTTGAAAAGATTGTATTCATGACAATCAAGTTTATGCTTGTGTACACGCCCTCATGTCGTTGGCTTTTTATTACTACCACTTTGATTTTCCAATATTTTATATGAACTGTTTTAATTCGAATTTTAATAGAAGTTTTAGTCTCTGACAAGATTATAGTTTAATCATAAGACAGTTTTCCATTAGCATCTTTTTATTTTATCATTTTTCACAATTTTATTGTTCTGAATTTTAAGAACAGACTAAACTTTTAACTTCCACTTTTTATTTTAGTTGTATTTTTGATGATTGTATTTAACATCCACTTTTAATTTAGTTGTATTTTTGATTATTGTATTTAGGCTGAAGATGCCCTTAATTGAGGGCGAAACATGTCCCATGTAACTAAGAATTTAATTATGTAACATCTATACGTGATAATATAAGTATTGAATAGGTGGAATAAATTAAAACACCTTTATCATTGTTGAACATGAATATACTTTCCGAAGCGTTGAAAAACTTGGGGTAGGGCAGTAAACAGCTCAGTCTTTATAATGAAACAGAAATGTGCCTCCTTGAAGATGATAAGAAAAAGCAAAGCTGATACACTGTTATAGATGTAACGCTACTCTTTTGTCGGTAATCACCCAGAACAAATCGAGCTGCTTTTCTTTGGATTTTTTCCAGTTCTTGAATCAGGTAATCCTGGTGAGGGTCCCATACACTGGAACCATACTCTAGTTGGGGTCTTACCAGAGACTTATATGCCCTCTCCTTTACATCCTTATTACAACCCCTAAACACCCTCATAACCATGTGCAGAGATCTGTACCCTTTATTTACAATCCCATTTATGTGATTACCCCAAAGAAGATCTTTCCTTATATTAACACCTAGATACTTACAATGATCCCCAAAAGGAACTTTCACCCCATCAACGCAGTAATTAAAACTGAGAGGACTTTTCCTATTTGTGAAACTCACAACCTGACTTTTAACCCCGTTTATCAACATACCATTGCCTGCTGTCCATTTCACAACATTTTCGAGGTCACGCTGCAGTTGCTCACAATCTTGTAACTTATTTATTACTCTATAGAGAATAAGATTGTTACTATTCTCCATTATGTAATTTAAACACGCGCTTAAAAATACCCACACTGAGAGTCAACTTGACAATTTCCTAAAACTAATATTGCAAGCGATGCCGAGGATTACCAGGATTTCAGTTATTATATTCGGGGGGAATATGCTCATTTTCTATAAATACCTTATATAATGACGATATGTTGACGTCCTTAAAAAATGAAATCTACAAATGTCCATACGGTTGGTTATCATGGCAATGCTCCTTCCTTGAACGCATTGCTTCGCGTGAATACCATTGCGGCAGTACATGTCGTGATATCACAACTGATCACAGCATCGATCACAGTCACAGTTTATGTAGCAACATTCCCTAGTTTGGTATATGGGGATAAGAGGGCGCACGATGATCACTTGAAGTGAAATCTTGAAATCACGGCTGATCACAGTGATAGCGTAACAAGTAACAGTTGTTACTCGTGATTTGTTGATATCAGTAAAAAAATCACAGTTCGTGAAATATCGCCCATCATTATTCGATATGCCGTGCTACTGCGTGACTTTCCGGAAAGTTTTGCTCGTAGATAACCAGCAGAAGCGATCAAAGGCGGTGAACGTGCAAAATAAGTCAGTGAACTGCAGGAAGAAATTCCTACGACTTGGAACGAGCGTATACATGCTGTATAGTAATACAATACGTATACCACGTTTATTAGTAAGAAAAATATACAACACTTATACAGGGTTTATCCACTGTATAAAACAACTGTGTAAGGACTCTGTATTAGTAAGACGGTAAATGTTTAAGCAGGCACGTCACAGAGACAAGAAATTGAAACCCATGAGAAGTAGAAACTACGTCAGATCCAACTGCGTCCTCCACCCACCTTTAGATGTGACCTGTGTAGCCGCATATTTCATGCAAAGATTGGCTTGATCAGTCATCAGCGACATCTCCACAGAGCCAAAAGACTTTAAGAATTGCAGGAGAAAAACGTATTCTTGGAAACAAGTACCGACCGACGATTATTGTTGTTGTTATTATTATTATTATTATTATTATTATGTAGATTCACAGATTAAACACAGCTTTAGTTAAGAAAACCTGCATAATCCAAAGATCTTCAGGTGCTATTCAAAACTTAAATCCAACAAAATAAACTACACTGATACATTACAGTAAAATTCTCCACATGTATGGAAGAACACAAAATATATATTTCTGTCCACATGAGAACTTGAGTTCTCCATAAGTGAGATATATACCGTATTTACTCACGTATTACACCCCTTTTCCCCCTCACTTTTACAGCCAAAAAAAGTAAAGGGGGGTCCAATATGCGATAACCTCAAATTTTGTGCAGTGAACACGACTTCTAGGCTATAAAAAGCTACAAATTGTACATGCAAATATTCTACACTGTTCTTTAACAAACTTATGAATGTATTTGAGTTATACTGGCTATTTTCGTTGGTAGGCAGTATTTCTAAATGTACAAAGTCAATAAATGGTGAACATGAATTTTAGACCTACATATAAAGTAAATATAATCCGTTTTACTTACTCATATCACGTCATTCGTTTCATCTAATTAATTCCTCTGATGAGGTCGACGTCAGTAAGGGCACACGGTCGTAAAAACTCATTACGAAGATTCATCTCGCTTCACACTCGACCCGGCAGAGAAAAGGGATATTATCATATTATGCAATATTGATACAAAATAATTCAATGGTCAGTCATTTGTCTCTGTCACTTGAGCAGTAGGCCTACCACACAGTAAACCTGATCACTGCTTTCATTTTCACTGTCTTGCTCGGGTAACTTCCCTGTCAAAAACAGTCAGATGTAAGGCTTTTCAGGCTACCGGCGTGTCATCATTCCAAATGATATCATCTTCACTGCCATCTCGTCAGCCATGAACTGCAATCGAGACAGAGAGCATTCGGGGTCCCGTCTTTTTGAACCCTTTAAAAATAGTTTTGTTCCCGACTATGGAGTCCAAACTGTGTGAAGCTATTCCCAAATGGTCTCTGATATTCCCAGCTGGTGTATGTGTAGCAGAAACCACTCCTGAATAAAGCCGTGTTGTTGAAAGCGTGCCAAACCACCATAATTAGCGTATGTTACAACTTGTATTTCCGAATGTAATACATAGTTACTGGAAGCATTCTTTTGACAACTGTAGCTGTTGAAAGCCAGACCCTTATCTTTAAGTATATTTCATGCTTGCTCTCTACATTTATCACATCAGGATTTACCTAAACAGCTGTAAATGAGATAAGAGAGACTGCATTGTTTAGGTTAGGATTACTATCGCCCGGTTAGTGCCAAAAGTTCCACAACGGAAAGAATAGAAATAACAGGAAAGTTTGCTGCATTTATGGATATCTATAGGTGTGGGGGTTCCTTTATTATCATAATGTTTAATTTTGTACGTTTGTTGTCTCCCAATTTTTTATTAACGCATACCCTAGTATGTTTAGTTTGACGCCTCCGAAAATCATTGAAAGTAAGTGGGGACATAAAAAATCATTATTATTATTATTGGTAGGTACGTTGCCGAGTAAAACAACTGTGACTGGATTATTTTTATCACGTTTTAAACCTACTTCTCTCAAAAAACCCTTCATTGGCCCGAGCTACGAGATATTAAACAATATATGAATATGAATAGTCATAGCAACAACCGTGAATTGTTCGTAACTAAAGTAAACTTATTTCCTCATCCCGAGGTGGTGCAGCTCTTTTTTGGACAGGCCCCTAGTGGAAGGGAGTTGCCTGTACCATTTTTACCGCAAATAAACCTTCCTGCCATTCGTAAATCTCTGGCAATACGGTACCGGTAATCGAAATCAGGCTCCTGAGAATGGCAGCTGATTGTGCTCACCATTACGCTGACTGATGCATGCTTGCAATGCGTGGGTCGGACACGAAACTATTCACCTATTTGTGCGATGTCATCAAGCTGCAGTAGGCCTAGGCTACGGAGGTGGACATTTCTTAACTACGAAACAGATGTGACGCATGTTTTCATTGCGTGGGTCGTACGGACGAAACTATTCACAAATTTGTGTGATATCAGAGCTGCATAAGGCTTGTACCCATTTCGAAGCGGAATCATCGTTTTTCTCTGACAAATTACGTTGGGAGGTCTTGTATGAGAGATTTATATTTTTCATTTTCTTCGCTTCGAAAAGCCAAGGGGGTCTAATACGTGAGGGGGTCTAATATACGAGGAAATACAGTAACTGCCAGTGTTCTCTTAAACAAATCTTCCACAATACTCTATACTAGGGCAACCAAGAACTTGAAACAGGCAACCACATTCTCGTTCTCCTCTCACCAGTTTGATTCAGTATATCTTCGTTCATGATTCAATCTGCCCATCTCACCTTCAACGTTCTTCTGTAACACCACATTTCAAATGTTTCAATACTCTTTCTCTCTGAGCTAGTTATCATACATGCTTCACTTCCATACAATACCACACTCCAGTCGAAAATCTTCAAAAATATCTTTCTAATGCCTATATCAGTGTTCGAAGTGAGAAACCTTTTTTTCTTCTTCCTAAGAAGTATCTGTCACAAATTTGTGAAGAAATTGAAGCTCACGGCCATCACAATGAGACACGTGATATATACCGGAAAGTAAAACAGCTGTCGAATAAGTACAAACCTCGTGTATGGTCCATAGAAGATTCTAATGGTCATAGGATACATGATTTTTAAATTGTTTTGAATAGATGGAAACAGTACTGTGAGGAGTTGTATAAAGAAGAGACAGTAGGCCTACAGCCGATGATTGAATGGCGAGATTTTGAACAAGAACCAGACATCTTACTTCAGGAAACGAATAGGGCAATTACATCGTTGCGACCACACAAAGCACCGGGTTCTGACAACATAACAGCTGAACTACTGAAAGAGACGAGCAATATTGGTGCTCAAATTATTGCAGACATTTGCAATAAAATATGGAAAAATGGCAAATGGCCAGCTGACTGGGTTACATCCATTTTCATCCCCTTGGCATCTAACTGAACAGGTCCTGAGTGTCTTAAGATGTGTCCTATCATTCTATTTCTCAACAATGAAATGTGATAACCATAGGACTTTATCGTTAATCTCACATGCTAGCAAGATCATGTTGGATATCTTGAAAGACAGACTCCAAAATTATATTAGTTCCCAGATTCCCCCTGAACAAGCTGGTTTCGTTAAAGGAAAAGGCACAAGAGAACAGCTGCTGAACATCCGACAACTAATCAAAAAGAGCAGAGAATTCCAGCTTCCTATGATCATTTGCTTTCTAGACTATAGGAAAGTCTTTGACTGTGTTCAATGGGAGAAACTTTGGCAAGTGTTATTGGAAATGGGAGTTCCAAAACAACTTATCTGGTTGATAAAAAATCTACATGAGTCTAACACAGCAGTTGTCAGCATAAATGACAAGATGTCTGAAATCTTCAAGACACAAAGGGGCGTTCGCCAAGGCTGTATATTTGTCACCCCAGCTTTTTAATATTTATGGTGAGTACATCATGAGAACTGCATTGGCTGGGTGGACTGGTGGATTTCCTATTGGTGGCAGAAAGATTTGAATCTCCGATATGCACATGACACTGTACTGATTGCCATGGATGAGGCAGAAATGACAGAGCTTTTAGACCGTGTCAGAACTGAGAGCATCAGTTTGGGTTTGCAGATCAACATGCAAAAGACAAAACTTATGGTAGTTGATAGGCCTGGCAAGCTGAACGCACTCAGTGCCTTCAGCGAAATGGAAATGGTTTCAGAAATGCTGTACCTTGGTGCCATTATAACTAGCAACAACAGCTGTGAAATACAGATCAGGAGAAGGATTGCCATGGCCAAGAATATCATGTCTCAGTTATCTCATATTTGGAAGGATCGCTCCATTTCTGTAAAGCTAAAGATGAGACTAGTACAGACACTAGTATTCTCTATCTCCGTCTATGGTGCTAAAACGTGGACTTTACGAGCTTCAGATTTGAATAAGATCAACTCATTCGAGATGTGGTGCTGGAGAAGCATGCTTTGCATTCCTTGGACAGCATTTCGAACCAACAAATCCATCCTCAAGGAGCTGAACATCAGTACTAGGTTATCGGCAAAATGTCAACAGAGGATTCTCCAATTCTTTGGTCATATTATGCGTTGTGGTGAAGGAAGCCTTGAAAAGCACATAATCTTGGGAAACGTGCCTGGAAAGAGGGAGCATGGGCGAGCACCTATACGCTGGACAGATGGCATAAAACATGCAACAAAGACATCGTTCATACAATCTACCCATATAGCAGAAGACCGTGGTGGATGGAAACGGGTACAAAGAAATATCTTCAGAGATCACGATCCTCAGGATTGAGGGACTAATATAGACAGACAGACAAGAAAGGCCAGGCCTTCCTTGCTTGTGCTTGTCTGCATTTTATGTCCTTGCTTCTGCCATTGTTAGTTATTCTACTACTCTAGTAACAATATTCATATAATTTATTGAAGACTTTATTTCCCAATCTAATATTTCCTACATCACCTGACTTTCACTGTACTCCATTATGTTTGTTTTGAATTTAATTAATTTTATTTTGCACTCCTTCTCCTGGGCTGTGTCTAATCAACTATATTTTCCAGATTTTTTCCACACTATGATAAAATAACATCATTGGCAAATCTCAGTTTTGATTTCTTCCCCTTGGATTGTTATTCCTTCTCCAAATTCCTCTTTTATGTCCTTTATCACATGTTCTAAATAAAGACTGAAAAGGAGACAGGACAAACTACTGACTTGCTTCTCTCCTTTCTGGATTGCTGCTGCTTTTTCATAGCCCTAGACTTATGTCTGTACAGATTGTAGCTCATTCTTCTTTCTCGGTATCTGATCCTTATCACCTTATAACTCTGGTCCAGTCAATGTTATTGAATATCTATTCTAATATGCAGCATCCATGGCTCAGGCGGCAGCGCATCGGCCCCTCACCGCTGGGTTCCGTGGTTCAAATCCCGGTCAATCCATGTGAGATTTGTGCTGGACAAAACGGATGCGGGACAGGTTTTTCTCCGGGTACTCCAGTTTTCCCTGTCCTCTTTCATTCCAGCAACACTCTCCACTATCATTTCATTTCATCTGTCAGTCATTTCATCTGTCAGTCATTAATCATTGCCCCAGAGGAGTGCGACAGGCTTCGGCAGCCAGCACAATTCCTATCCTCGCCGCAAGATGGGGGCTTCATTCATTCCATCCCTGACTGGAAAACACGTTGTAGGTTTTCACTCATATTCTAACATGTGAATGCCATGTACATTGGCTTGTCCTTAATTTGTTCCTCTCAGATCAGACATGCCGTCAGAATTGTTAGGCTTCTTCTAACATTTTTTCTGAAGCCACACCGATCTTTCTCAACACAGCTTCAACTTGTGCATCATATCTTCTGTAAATAATACATGTTAAAATTTTGCAAGCATGTGATTCTAAACAAATGATGTAGTTTTCACACTTGTCATCCCCATCTTTCTTGGGAATAAGTAAAGCAACATTTTGTCTAAAATTGGATGGCACTTCTCCTGAAACATTTTACATACTAGATGGAATAACCTCACTATGCTGGTTTCTCCTTAGGGAGTCAGTCATTCCGAAAGAATGTCACCCCCTTCCAGTGATTTCTTCCTATTTAGGTCTCTCAAAGCTTTGTCAAATTCTGACCTCAAAACTGGGTTTTCCATTTCATCAGCATCAACAGCCTTTTCTTGTTCCAGAACCTTATCATCTACTTCTTTCCTTTGATACAACTGTTGGAATGTTCCTGCCACCTTGATCCTCGTCTTTTTTCCCTAGAAGTGGTTCCCCCTGAGCTCTTAATTTCCATACACCTAGTTTTCCTTTCTCCAAAGGTTTCATTCGTTTTCTTATATGCAGCATCTACCTTTCCTAAAACCACACACCTTCAACATCTTTGCACTTCTCTTTCAGCCATTCTTCCTTAGTTGTCCTGAACTTTCTATCCACTTCATTCTTTAATCTTTTATTCTTCTTAACTATTTTATTTTGCACTCCTTCTTCTAGGCTGTGTCTAATCAACTATTTTTTCCAGATTTTTTCCCACACTATGATAAAATAATTCTTAATTCTTAATTATTATTCTTCCCTCCTTATTTTTTACATTCTTGTAATTCAGTTTGTCAATCAGGTCTAGTATCTCCTTAGTTATTCACTGATTCTTACTTGATTCTGCCTTTCTTCCTTACCTAACTTAAGTAGCCCTACTCATCTCATTCTTCGTGACAGTCCACTCTTCACCTATTGTGTTTCCTTCAGCCTTTTCATTTGCAACATATTCCTTGAAACAATCTTTCACTCTCTTTTCCTTAAACTTGTCTAGATCCCATCTCTTTGCATTCCTTCCTTTCTTTTTTCAATTTCTTCAACTTCAGATGGCATTTATAAATGGCTGCCTATTCATAATGAAGTCTGTTTGACGCCTTCCATAGTCTCTCAGTCTTGTCCACGTATACATGCATTTGTGGTGTCTGAACCAAGATTTAGCAAGGACTAAATTATAATTGGTGCAGAATTCTACCAGCAGACTCCTCTTCAATCCTTTGTCTCTGTCCAAATTCTTCTACTACATTACCTTCTCTTCCTTGGCCAACCACTGCATTCACAATTATATTCTCATCTTCTTTTACATATTCTATCAAAACTTCTCTCTCTTCATCTGCTATGGAAGTAAAGCATGGGCAATAAGGTAAACTGATGATTAATTAATAATATTACCATTCATGAGATTAAACCCATGAGAAAAATAGTGGGATAAACTCAATGGGATCATAAAAGAAATGAAACTGTATTGAAGGAACTCGTAATTGAATCAGCAGTACAATATATACATGGTTATCAAGAAAAGCAGAGAAATCATGTTCAAAGAATGGTTACGGAAAGATTTCCCAGATAAATTCTCAAATACTGCCCTAAAGGAACAAAATCCATCAGTCGCCTGACGAAACGTTGGTGAGAGAATGCTTTATACTGTAGGATCGTAACAGGCCACCAAGACTAATAAATGAATAGATGATAATGATCATTTATTTTATTTCAATTAATTTCACTGGGTCTTTTACAGATTGAACTCAGTCAATTAGGAGGTACTAATCAGAGGATGAATTTTAAATACACTATAAACTTAGGGTGGGGTACATACATTTACAGAATGATACGTGGGAAATATTACTGTAAGCACTCAAACATCTCCAGCCTGGAGAAATATTTCTGTTGGTGTGCAAGCAATTCCTCCATAGCTGGTGTTTTTGACACTGCAATGAAGATGTTGAGGCCAGGTAAAGCAGAATTAGAGAATGTTCTCTTAAATCAGGGCCTGTCAGGATGCATGCGCCAGTGCACTGCATGGCGCAAAATGCAGGAGACTACTTCATTAGGTTGACCAGAGTGCAAACCCCCACTCCTCTTTCCCTACATCTGTCTCACCCATTCGGTCTGTCTCCGTCTTCTTCACCTTCCCCGCTGATTCTTCCTTCACTGCGAAATGTTTATGTGTGGTGAGCAGATACACTCTGTTGTACTGGACAATATTACAGGTGTTAAAATTCTTCTTTTAGTTTGGTTTGAGAACAAAATTTATCTTCTCTATCTCTTCTGTTCCTTTTTCTTTGCAAATATACCAGTAATGTTTGGAACAAGGGATTGGCTGACAGCAATTCTGAGAGCATTCTTTAAATTACAATCAGAAATACTCGTACGCAATCTACTTTTCATACAAGTCAATAATCTTAGCTGCTACTCGATGCAGCTTAGGAAAATCTTCCTTCGACAAATTCTCGTAGAATTCGAAAATAGATCTTTTTGATGATCTAGTAATTATTATCCCACAGATTAAGCATTTGACTTTACCGTCATGACTAAGAAAAAGTACAAAAGTTCCCAGTTCGATTGAAATAGATTTTTGGAAATCTCTGCTTTCTTCGAAACAGATTGCTCCATTATTAAGCTGTTGTCTTGCGCTTATCTATTTCACTGATAAACAAGCCATCTATCACCAAATGCTTCGTTGCTCTCAGCACAATACATCATCCGAGTCAAGCCAAGTTGAGCCGAGTCGAACCGATGCAGAGTGCACGGAGCCTCTCAACCTCAGTTTGCACGCGTGAGATTTTGAGCGTTTGAGAGGCCCTGTCTTAAATGGTAAAAGCAGCAAAAGGACTTCAGATTCTGAATCTCAAAAAATGGTGCATGTAACTTATCTTGCACATCTATATATATAAAATAAGAGTTTTGTCTGTACATTGCTCAGAATTTGAAAAGAATGGTATTTCTGTATCGCTCATGTCCGCAGTAAGAAGGAAATGCACTTTTTACTTTTCCGTCATTTCTGTCTGTCTGTCTGTCTGTCTGTATGTATGTACACGCATCACGAGAAAACGGCTGAAGGGAATTTAATGGAAATCAGTATGTAAAGTCGGGGGATGAACCTCTATAATCTAGGCTATAAATTATTTTGTTCACGCTGAGTGAAATGGTAGTTTGGGGGAAATTCTCAAATATTTATATTATTAGTGGCCCTATCGATAAGTATTACATAATCAAAGTTATATAAAATTGAATTTCCGATCATTTATGTCTGATACATTTTTACTCTACCACTATGATAACCGAGATATTCGTGAATTTGTATTTTTGTTGCTAAGTCCATATCAACGCTGTCACGAGAAAATGGGTGAACAGAATTTAATGAAAATCAGTACAATAGAGACGGGGAATAAGAAACTACAGTACAGTCTAAGCTATAAACAATTTTATTCACCCTGGATGAAATTGTAGTTTAGGGGAAGGTATCAAATATTTAATTTTTAAGTACCTATGTTACTGGTCCTATTGAAAAGTACTACATAACAAACGTTAGAGAGAATACAATTTCCGATCATTCTGTTTTATTCAGATTTACCGTACCGACTATTATAAGACTGGCATTTCAGAGTCGGCAGAAAACAAAATGTGAAGGCCTACAATATCGAAAGCTCTTAAAATTGATCAACAATAACATTATATTGACCATTGTTTGTTGCGATGTTGTTTGTCTCTTATGCTGCCACTAAATTCCGATAGATGGGATTACTGCTGCGTACCAAGTATAACAGCCTGACTGAATATTGGCAGGAAATAGCTGGGGAGTTTGAAAACTTTCTTCCTCTGTTTCATACATTTCCTGGTACTGCTGGTACGTAACACACTGGTTCAACATAGTATTCCACCTATTCGATCTACTCTGGCACACTGTTTTGAATGAGCAGTGTACACATTTAAGTTACAGGCTCACTTGGTGGTGGTAGTAGTATTAGTAGTAGTAGTAGTAGTAGTGGTGGTGGTGGTGGTGGTGGTGGTGGTGGTGGTGGTGGTGGTATGACCGGGTCTAGAATTACAATTTAGGCCTATTCCAAATTATAACACCGCAATTCGGTAAATAACTTAAAATTAAACTCTGAAAAGAGCTGTTTCATAAGAAAAGCTTCTTCCTCTTCACTTTTATTAAATTCTACGTTCATTTTATTCCAAATTAGCACTGAAGAGGGGCTTCTTCTCTGGCTTGGAGGGAGAATTTGCCAATTCAGATAGTTCTTTACGCCGCCAGTGTAGTGAATTGAGATTTTCCGATTCATCGGGTACTCCTAGGAAACATTAGCAAAAGAGCATAGTTTTCGGGCTGGGACTCTCCACTATTCGATCCTCCGCCGCCGAAAAAGACGAAGAGTTTTCACGGATCACAGCTGTCTGCGGCTTGGTTATTCCAGCTTTGGAACTCTGGACTGTTAGACCAGCAGCATAGAAAACTTACTGTTCGTTAAAAGTGAGAAAATGTGTGGTTTTACATTTGATCGAGTATTTCATATGAAAGTATTGCTTTTAATCGTGCCATTCCTACTGACGTCATTATAATGACCTATGTCCATTTCAGTTGGGAAAACTACTAAGAAAGTATTTTTGAGGATGTAAAAAAGGCAGGTGGAGATTGAGTACCTACAAATTATAATGAAAACTCCCCAACTTGATTGTGATTGACAGTAGACAAGTGGGCCTACCGTTACAATGAAAATTTCCTAACCCAGTCTTCATATGAGAAGAGACGTTTGGTGACTTCCTCGTCGCATTTCTAGGGTAACGTTTAAGAGCTATGCAATTTAATACAATCTTGCTCACAACGTGTACACTACCTAACCTAGAATTCTGTATACAATGTAGAATTCCGTAGCGAAGCACGGGTACATCAGCTAGTATTCTATATAGAGTGGCTGAAGAGCTTCGAGGGAACTACCCTGACGTGGATACATTCATTGTTAACGGCAAGAAGATTCTTAATACACAAAATTCCCTTAAAAAGGAAAATTAAAAAACATCCACCTTAGTCAATACAATTCAATTATATTAAAACACTTAAAGAGATTATAACATTTTTGTACGTTTCAGCCTTCATTAAGACCTGTTCAGCCACATATTAAAATACAATTGTCCTCTGCTTTTTCGATATCTATGGGGTCGCGGGTGCGAACTGTGTTGCACATGTGGATTTGGCCCTGTTTTAAGGCCGAATGCCCTTCCCGACGCCAACCATATATGGAAAAATGTAATCACTATTGCGTGATTCTGTGGTGGTTGGTAGTGTAGTGCATTGTCTGAATATGAAGATGAAAGTGTTTGGAGAAACACAAACATGGCCATTCAGCCAAAGAGTTGGACACATATTAAAATATGATGAATGGATAAAATGATGAAAAAATGAGTGATGTAAACTGAAACTATTAGAAAACTATCAAGTAAAAATTATGTAAAAATGTTCACCTTGATGCGAGGTGATGGTATAATCAGTATTTAAAAAACTTACATGAAGGCACTTAATCATCAGAAGCTGCAGAAAAATACATCCTTGTTAGATAAATTTTATCGACATATGAATTAGAGAAAACCCCTGAGAATTATACTGAATGGAGAAAACGTGTGATAAAGCGTGCTCCACAGTGGGAACTGCCAGACTCGGGTATTAACCCAATCAATGCTAAACCGTAAATATACGTTGAGCAATGATGAGCTGCCCATGCTAAAACCATAAATTTATGTTTTCGTGCAGCGCTCACTTTGCTAAGCCCGTAAAAATGTGTGCAGCATCCAATCAGTTCAAATGGCACACCAGAAGATCAAGGAAGTTCTAAAGGAGAGATAGCTTACTTTCTTCTGTGTATTTACATAAGGATTTGTTTCCTAGCAATGATGAAATATATATCTTCTGTGCTTTCAACGACAACAAAAATGGCTGCATCGCGAAAGAGGAGATGGCTCAGGAATGATGCAAGTGAATAGTCTTTAGTTGATAAGGACTCGGATAATGACTTTCAAGACAACGAAAGTGAGGGTGAATATGAGGCTGGAGATGGTGTGACACAAGGTGACAGCAAAGATGCAGACAATGACATCAGTGAAGAAGATGAAGTTGACCTCCACCAGTGAAATGGAAAGATAAAGAAAGGTCATTTACCATTTTCTTGGATTGCTGGTCAGTTTCTTCCAATACTTCACACTTTACATTCATGCAATTCAGGTGTTGTAGATAATACATTATGTGATGATTCTCTGGAAATAATTTCTGCACTGGTCCAGGTTATTGTGGAGGCTATCAATCAATATTACAAGAAGTTCTTAACAGTTTACCCAATTTCTCTGAATAGCAGACTTCAGAAGTGGAGTGATATAAATGGGAACATAATGTATGGGGTTTTTTTTTTGCACTTACAATGCTCATGACAAGTTTGAAAAAACTGTCAATTTTGGAATATTGGTCCATGAATGCCTTGCTTCACACCCCTATTTTTCTCAGATTATCACAAAAGACAGGTATCTAATTCTTCTCAACATGCTTCATTTCTTCAACATTACCCCTACAGACACAAATGACAGAATGTAACACACTGAGAACTCCAAGATGATCATCTTAGGACTACTTTCAAAGGTATCTGTGACTCTATCAAAACCTGTGTACTGACAAATCCCTGGTAGCTTTCAGAGGAAGGCTAGCATTCAAGCAATACATTCCAAGCAAACAACACAGTTTTGAAGTAAAGCTGTTTGTCCTTGTGATGTAGAAACAGGCTTCATTTTAGATTTTATTGTGTACTGTGGGAAAGGAATGGATAATGATGACAAGTATTCTTTAGGAATAACTGGTGATGATGTAACTATGCTATTGGAGCCATATCTTGGAAAGGGACATTCACTGTTTGTGGACAATTGGTATTCCAGCCCTTCTCTGCTTCATTTACTGCATGAAAATAAGACAAATGTTTGTGGCACAGTGAAGTAGAACAGCATGGGAATGCCTTCACTGCTCAAGAAATTGAAACGAGGGGAGAATGAATCATACCACACTAGACGTATGATGGCAGTGAAGTGGATGGTTCGTAAAGAAGTATGAGTGTTGACTACAATGCATGATGATGAAATTACTGAGACTGGAAAAAGAAGATCCAAAGACAAAACAACCCATACTCAAGTCGTACTACATTACAACATGTGCCCCACGGACATGATGATTAGCAATCTAGACAGCATAAGGAAAAGTATAAAATGGTACAAGAAACTTGGCTTCCACTTTATATACTTAATTGTTTTGAATGCCTACAATTTGTATCTCACCAAAACAGGAAAGAAACCCTCTACTGCAGACTTCCATTTGGCTCTCATCAATTAGCTTAATCAAAAATTCCATACACCACCATCCATCAAAGCTAAGGGAAGAAGACCATCGATATCTCAGGACAATCCTGTACGACTGACTGCTCAATGCTTCCCCTCCACGGCACCTGCTACTAATAAGAACGCTTCTTGTGTGTGTAAATTCAGATGATGGACAAAAGGAAAAGAAAGGAATCATGTTACATGTGTCAACCATGTGATGTAGGGTTGTGTTGTACCTTGCTTTGAATAATACCATAGTAATGCCCATTTTTAGATTTTGAACATCATCATTATTGTAAATTTTATGCTTAATATCAATTTATTATCTTAAAATGTCAGTTAAATAACTAGTAAAACTATTTTTTTAAAATTACATGTTCCTGAAAAAAAGAAAAACCAGAGGAGTATGTATACATAAAAACCTAGCATTGAAAGGGTTAAAGACTACATTCTGAGAGACCCTGTTATATATAAAAGTGGAAAGAAGGGTTGTGGCAAGTGGCAGATGTTAAAGGTCTTTCATAACAGGCTAGACATCCCCCACAAAATGTATTTATAGTTGTCTAACAAAAAAATTTTAAAATGTTTCCTAAGAACGACTTACCTCAAGCTGGATACAAAACCACACACAGTCAGTGATTCTACGAGTCCACAATATTAAACTTTATTCCAAACTTGAGATGTACTAACTGCTTATAAGAAACCAGGCACATACCAAAGAAGTTGAACACTCTCATCACTCTGAAGGCCCATAACAATCCATACACTAAGAAAATGTATTCTTAAAACATTGCAAACCCAATATTTGGCTGGAATGCAACACTACACAAGAAAAATATCAGCAAGATTATTGAGAAATACCATCAAAGACAAAACTTTAAAAGTGCTGGTGCTTCATTTAACATAATCACTATACCACAATAAAATTAAGAGTGCATATCAGGAGAAAGAAACAAGGAAGATCCTGAAAAACATTATGTTAGAAATAAGAAGTAACACAATCTAATATTATTCAGAGTAAAATAATGAAACTTCGTAACAGCTGACCATCTCAGCCAACTTGAGGTATTTAAAAAATAAAAAACTGATGCATGCAATAACAATAATGAAAGTAATGAGAAAGAGTCACTGTACTTCAAATGGATTTCTTAAGTTTCTATTCCACCCCTTGCAGAGGTATACGATATGGAGTCGCTGTGACAAGCTTGGTTCAATTACGGTATTTATTTAAGTACTTTTCTCCCTTTTTTGGAAAGTTTAAGCAAAAATGTTGAAAGCAGGTGGGGGAATTATGAACATCTATCATAGGAAAATCATAAAATGAAGTCAGTTCTAGATAAGAACTGGTATATTTGTCTAGTAAGCTAATAAAATACTACAAAAACTTATTGAAATAGCTTTCCATGGTGGAGGAATCCTTATGAATATCACTGTATCAACCGCGCGCGCATGCACACACACTCCCTCCTCTCTCTCTCTCTCTCTCTCTCTCTCTCTCTCTCTCTCTCTCTCTCTCTCTCTCTCTCTCTCTCTCTCTCCTACATGGAAACAAAAACCTGCAATGTAACTACCAGTACGGTTTCACAACATTATCACTTAATACAGGTAAGGTTTTTCACATTAATTCACATACGATTTTGCAAACAAAGAAAAAAATATGGTTTTTTTTTACATTATTTCACAAAATAGACCTTCCCCCATCACTTCAATTTTGCTTTCATCATTTTCTAAAATTATTCAATATAAACTTCATTAGTTTCATTAGTCCAGTTGGCCATTTTTGTTCTGTACTTAACATCTCTTCAACAAGTACTACATGTATGTAACACGACCTAGTAGGTTGAAAGTCGATTTTGATTATAATGTGATCGTGAAAATTCAATATTCATTGACTCGACCCACAATGGGCGACTTGGACGCACTCTACAGTGTGATGGCAGGAGTGCCAGACCTGTAACTTAGATCCTTTCCAACAAAACAAAGATGACCTAGGCCACCATAGCTCAATTGGTTGAGAAAGCAACGTGAAATCAGGAGGCTGTGGGTTCGGATCCCACTGGTGTCCGATTGGCCATTTTTATTCTGTACTTAACATCTCTTCAACAAGTACTACCTGTACGTAACACGACCTAATAGGTTGAAAGTCGATTTCGATTATCGTAAGCAGTGAAGTTTTGGTCAAAACTCATCCGGCCTGTCAAGACAACTGCAAGTGGTCAGCTGTATTGCTTGGCTTTCATGATCAGTCTGCTGCGTCTCATATCAGAGATCTCCGTTGGTTTCACGAGGCTGAGTGAACCCCATTTTAGCCCTCAGACTCACTGGCCTTCACAGGAACGCTACCTCTTCTTCTTCTTCTACTACTACTACTACTACTACTACTACTACTACTACGCCTTGCCCCTCATGGAGAGCCGGCAACATGACAACGATGTTTCCATAGCATGCTATCCTGGGCATTCTCAGCAGTGAGCTGCAGTTCTGCCCTATCCATTTTCGGTCTTCCGCAGCCTCTTCTTCCTTCCCAATGTCCCTCCATTACTATTCTGAGCAAGTGCCCTTCTTTCTTACCTTGATAATGCTTGCAGATTTCACTCCTCCCGAATGTCCTTATTCCTTCCATGATCAGCTAGGTTGATACCACCTATCCTCCTCAGCATTGTCATTTCTGTTGAGTAGAGCATCCTCTCTTCGTGGTTTCTTTAAAGCCAGCACTCCGAGCTGTACATCATGCTTGATCTTACCATTTGTTTACCCTTACTGTACAGTGAAATTATTTAAAGCCATGAATGCCAAAAAAATAATATGAACACTAATCTTGAGCGATTACTGACTGACATGTCTGCCTTCAGGTAACTTTTGTTAATAAATCTGTCTTCTAATACGAGGGCAAGTCAAGGGGTGGTATGAATAAAACCTGAGTTCTTACTCAAAGTATGAGCATTTAGTAGGAGTATATTCTCAGCCCAAGTAGTATGTACTCCATTTGGTAAGAATAAGGTTCTCCTTCGATGTAGTAGGTACTCAAGCGCACCGCCGTGTGGATCATTTGAAAATGAGTAGGTACTCATGGTGCGTAAGGTTGTCATCATACATAACCTCAACTACTGAGATTCAATTTCCGTACCGTCTGCATGCACATCAAGCTGTATTTTACTCATACCAATAGCAAATATTCCGCCAATAACATTCTGCGGGAATATTCTCTTCTGTTCTTAAGGTCCGACATTCCAGAGTCTGTTTAAAACAAATTATAAGCAATGTACCGGTACTGTAGAAGGTAGAAGCGTGTGCGATCATGTGAAAGATAAATAATACGAAAATGAGAGTGTGATAAAAAATGTCATTTGAAGCATATAGCCTACGATACGTTAACTGTTTCATAGTTTTTCCTCATTAGCATTATATCCGAAACTTTGAAATAATTTAAACCAAAATACAAGCCATAAGTGGACAGAGTGTAGAAACGTTTATGATGACTCAAATGATAAATAACATGAAAATTAGAGTGAAACAAATGTGTGGCTTTAACCACACATGCATGTTAATACTTTCATTACCGGTATCTTCCTTCTTTGTAGGCTATACTCAACATAATTTTAATAAATCTCGGAAGGAAATGTTTGAGGCTTTGGGATTAGGCCTAACTCAAACCAAACTACAAGTAATGTGCAGGAGGAACGAAAGAATAAATTAATTATATTTATTGTTATTTGTTTTAAGTCGCACCAACACAATAGGTCTTAAGGCGAACTTGGGATAGGAAAGTGGCCTTAATAAAGGTACAGCCCTAGGATTTGCCAAGTGAGAAAATAAGCCACAGAGATGCTGAGATGCCGACAGTTGGGATCAAACCCCTATATCCTGACCACAGGATATAACTAATATGTGACCCAAACCGCGTAGCGAACTCACTAATATCAAAATGAGAGTAAAAAAGAAATTTGTATCTTATTTATAGCTCTGTGTACTGAATGTTCCAAATGAAACATCTGCCTGGCATTCTCGGTGATCATAAAGATCCAGAACGAAAATATATATTAATTAATATACTTTTCTGTTTACGGACTCACCACCCTAATATGTAGGCCTAACATGAGTGCAGGCAATCAAGAACAGCCGTTGCTGCTGGATAATTATACTTTCTGCCGCTCTGGTTTGGTAACAGCAAATTTTTTATTATTTTGAGAAAATGCAATTCACACTGCAGCTTTAGTCACAAAATACGGTACATAACCTCAACAAAAAGTTCACTCAGTTTTTGTTGGGTACGAAGTCCTCTATGCCACATTGAAATCTAGGGTGACCTAACTGTCTTAAAAATGTGTTCAATCTATATATATATAAAATAACTTGTCCTGACTGACTGACTGACTGATTCATCATCGCCGAGCCAAAACTAATGGACATAAAGAACTGAAATTTTGTGGATACATTTATTTTACAATGTAGGTGCTTGCTAAGAGAGGATTTTTGGATATTCAGTCGCTATGGGGTTGAAAGGGGGGGGGGGGTGAATTTTTAAAATGAGTGCATCTATATCTCAAAACTTAAAAAGTTTACAAATATAATTGGTATTTAGAATCTCCATTAAAAATAAACACGTATTTTTTCGTTTTTGAAAAATCCTACTAGGATGGGTGAAAAAAGGGTAAAAAATGGGTTGAAAGCCTTTAATGAGGATACTTATATCTCAGAAACTGAAGATATTACAGACCTGAAAATTGGTATTTGGAATCTCCTTTAAAAATAAAGAAACACATATTTTTTTGTTTTTGGAAAATCCAATTAATGGGGTTAAACAGGAGTGAAAAATAGGGTGAATTTTTAGAAAGATTATATCTACAGCATATCTCAGAAATGTAAAACGTTACAGACGTAAAAATTGGAATTTGGAATATCCTGTAAAAGTAAAGAAACACAGTTGATTTTTTCGGAAACTCCACTTAAGGGAAAAATAAAAAGGGGGTGAAATTTTGAAATGAGCATGTCTACAGTGTATCTCAAAAACTTAAGAAGTTACAGAAGTGAAAAATGGTATTTTTTATCTCTCTTAAAACTAAGACACATGTATTTTTTTGTTTTCGGAAAAACCACGTGGGTGGGGGGTTGAAACGACTGAAATTGTGGTTGAATTCTTTTTATTAGGATACTGATATCTCATAAACAGAAGATGTTACAGACGTGAAATTTAGTATTTGGAATTTCTTTTTAAAATAAAGAAATATGTATTGTTGTTTTTGGAAATCCCCTTAAAGGGGGGGGGGGGAGGAAAATTGAAAAATTAGTGGAAATATTTGTATGAAGATGCTATTATCTAGAAACGAAAGATGTTGCAGACATAAAAATTGGTATTTGGAATCCGCTTTAAAAGTAAAGAAACACGTATTCTCTTGATTTCGAAAAATTCAATGAGGGGGGGGGGGGGGTTTGAAAGAATTGAAAAATATATTGAAGTAATTGTATGTGGATACTTACATCTAATAAAAATTAAAATTGTTACAGAAGTGAAAATCAATATTTGGATCTTCTTTAAAAACAGAGAAAAACGCATTTTTGGGGAAAACCATCTTGGGGGTGGGGGTGAAAAGGAGTTGAATTCCTTTTATGTGGACACATATCTCAAAAACTGATGATGTTGCAGTCGTGATAACTGGTATTTAGGAGATCCTTTACTAATAAAGAAACAAGTATTTTTTAAATGGGAAATTCACCAATTGGGGGGAGGGGGGAGTGTGAAAGGAAGTGAGAAAAGTGAATTCTTTCATGGAGATAATTATATATAAAACTGAATGTATAGGTCGGCCGCTCGTTCTTGGCCGGTGCAATTCACGTGCGCAGTGGTCTCTCCACGCATAGCGAGCCTATAAGTTTCTTCCCACTACGGTAACCAGTACATTTGACGTGCGCAGTGATCTCCCCGCGCAGGGCATGCGCATAATAATTATGGCCTCAGTTCTCTCCTCGATCTGACAGCGTGCGGACACCAGAGTAACGCGAGCGGTAAGAATAGTGACTAGCGGTTCGTTTTTACTTCCTTACAATGCCTCCCGTTCATTCGAAACTAGGGTCGAAAACCTTGCATAGTCAATCACGTGAAATAATTTCGAATGTACACGAAATTATGAAGAGAGAAGCAGCGGCCGGTGAAGTGATGATCCCTTTGAAAAAGGTTCAGGAAAGGGTCGTAAGGGCGACTCGTGTGTCTGAACGATCTGTGAGACGGATTATTAGGGAAAGAGAAGCCGCTGAAGAAACGGGAACATCATTTGGAACGCCTGGGAAAAAGCACGCAGTAAGGAAACGTATTACTGGTGTGGATGACTTCGACGTGTCTGTGATTCGCCGTACAGTGCATGACTTTTATCTTGTAGAGAAATGTGCGCCAACAATCGGCAAACTCCTTCCTAGACTTCAGGATGAGGATAGCATAAAGTTTACAGGAGGGAAAACAAGTTTAAAACTCATATTGAAGAATATGGGTTTTAAATGGAAAAAGACAAGAAACAACAGGGCTGTTCTGATAGAACGGCATGACATTAGGTCTTTGCGTATACAGTTCCTGAAGGCGATTAAGAAATATCGAGAAGAGGGTCGTCCCATAGTTTATGAAGACGAGTCTTACATTCATAGTAGCCATTCAAGCCCTAAGAACTGGAGTGATGACACGGCAGCAGGTTTGATGACACCTGTATCGAAGGGCAGTAGATTAATAATCGTTCATGCCGGTGGCTCGTCGGGTTTTGTACCGAACGCTCTATTAATGTTCAAATCGGGGCGGTCGACGGGAGACTACCATAATGAAATGAACTCTGAAAATTATCAGCGCTGGTTGACAGAACAATTAATACCAAATTTACAACCTAAATCTGTGCTGGTAATAGATAATGCTTCTTACCATAACGTTCGTCTGAACAAAACTCCAACCTCTAATAGTAGGAAAGATACCATGAAAGCATGGCTTAGAGGGAAAGGAATTTCGTTTGAAGAGAGTATGCTAAAGGCTGAATTGTACAACATTATTAAATTGCACAAACCGCTCCATCAGCAGTATCTTATAGATGAAATTATGGCAAGACATGCGCACACTACCTTGAGACCACCTCCATACCATCCTGATTTAAACCCCATAGAAATGATATGGGCTGACGTGAAACAATGGGTACGAAATAGGAACACCACTTTTCAAATGGACGATGTTATCGCTTTGTGCAGGGAAAGATTATCAGAAATCGGAGAAGAGGAATGGAGAAAGGTTTGCCATCGCACAGAGGAAAATGAATTAGAATATTATGCTCGGGAAGGACTAATCGAAGATGCTATTGAAAGAATAGCGTTCACAGTTAATGGCAGTAGTGACATTGTGACAGTGACGGTGACAGTGAATCAGAAGAGAACATACAATCAGGAGACAGTGAAGACACAGTGATGTCAGGTGTAGAGGAACTGAATTAAACCCTCCACTATTAGCTCCTGTGAATATTAGTATTAGTACTTTACCTCAGTAGAAAGTTAGAAATATATTATTCTTTTTTTAGTTAACTGGAACGTACAGTAATGCCTACTAGCGATGTGAATCTTTTAGTGTAAAGAATAATGTGTATAAAGATTTCGTGTGAACGGATAGTTGGTTTGCTTTGCTTTGCTTTGCTTTGCTCTGACCGCTTCTTATACAGCCTACAGCATGGCGACGGACGGACAGACGAGCGGGGCGAAGGGTGCCCGAAGACTGGAATGGGTAAGTCACATGATAAGTCACATGATCTTCTATACTCGCTCTATTGTTCCCGCGCGCAAGTGGCCGGCCAAGAACGAGCGGCCGACCTATAACAGACGTGAACATTGGTATTTGAAATCTCCTTTAAACATAAATAAACACACCTTTTTGGGGGGGGGGGAAGGAAAACTTAATGGCGTTGGGGTGAAAAATGAGTTGAGACCAATTGATTTTACTGTTCATAATGTACTTGATTCTGATCATAAACCAATCATTTTTAATCTTTCCTGGTTCATTTTCAAGAGCCAACTTTTTCCTTTGGAGAACTTAAAGTTAGATTACAGTAGATTCTCCTGGAGTATAAATAAAAATTTAAACACATTTGAAATAAACAATAGGAATGATTTTGACCTGCAATTGTTCACCCTCTATAATAAGGTCAATTATGCATGGAAGTATATCATTCGTATCGCCAGAAATCCCGTGCACTTGCCTACGCGCGACAATGGTGCTGGCCACATTGTCAGCAATGACAATGGCAGCAGACGTAATTTTCCACCAAGTAGCGGTCTTGCAGCTTGCTGTGGGGTCCAGAACAACAACAACAACAAAATTATTATTATTAATAATAATAATAATAATAATAATAATAATAATAACCTAAATTCAACTAATATCACCCACCCTAACAATAATAATAATGTTCTGGACCGCCGTAAAAATGTGCGGACTGTGCTGGAAACGGGTCCTGGCCGGGTAATGACTACGAATGCAGTCCGGCCGCGGGTTCAGTACTGCCAAGGCACCCAAGACGACACCACGCCGGATCTCCTCAACGATTTTACCCATAATAAAAATGTGTATAGGAAAAGATGGCAAAGATTTAGGGACTCAGCTGACTGGGCGGGATACCAGGAGCTAGCCCGGGAAGTACGAAATCGACTGCTGAAAAGAAAGTTTGAAAAAATGGGAGGAACTTTGCCATCAGATTGCGAATTTTGGCGAATTATATATAAAATGTTAAGCATTCAATTATAAATGTCAATATAATACCGTAGCGAAGCACGGGTATCTTGCTAGTTTAACTATATTCTAAATAGCACCTCTTGTTTTCCTTGTCCAAATAAATTCAATTTTGAAGAATGGTACAGACTTAAGATTCTTAGAATTCACACGCCCATGTCCCTCCTGAAAACAGGTCCCACGTTCACTCAGCCATTTACATAATACTTTTAAGAGCAATAAATCGGTAAATGCTCATACTTGAGACACATAGCAGCCCTACTCAAAACAGACTGAGATTATACTCATTAATCTGAGAATGCACTCTCTTTTATTCATACCACAAATGAGAATCTACTCTCAGACTGTTACAATTGTGAGTTTATACTACACCACCTCCATGACATGAGTATATACTCAGCTAGTGAGTACATTCTCATGAACTTTATTCTTATGAAGTGGAGTATATACTCAGAAATGTTGAGTATATACTAAATACTAATGTTTATTCATACCACCCAAGAAGTATCTGCAACTTTGCTCTTGTTTTTAGATTGGCTCTACGGCGTGTACTCACCAGCTGCTAGATGGCACCGATGTCTACGTCTGTGGTAGGTTTCAGCGTTATCAGATCGGTACAGCTTGCGCTGTTGCGACATAACGACGGTCGCACCACTCTCTGTTTGCACCAAGGAAGAACAGTGTTCCATAATCTGTTTTTTGTGGTCTGAGGGTGTACCAGGAGCAGAAATTCATAGAAGACTTTCAGCACAATACAGGGACAATGTTTTGCCACAGCAGTGGATTAAACAGTTCAAAAGAGGTAACACGAGTGTGAGGGATGAGGAAAGATCCGGCGTCCATCTGTAGTCGTAACTAATGCCCATGTAGAGTGACTTGATGACGTGGTAAACCATATGCACATTAGCCATAGTTCTCAGACCACAAAAAACGGATTGCGGTACGCTGTTCTTCCTTGGTGCAAACAGAGAGTGGTGCGGTCATTTTTACATCGTAACAGCGCAAGCTGTACTGATCTGATAACTCTGAAACCTACCACAGATGTAGACAACGGTGCCATCTAGTGGCTGGTGAGCACACAACGCCATAGAGCCAACCTAAAGACCATTAGAGCAACAATGCAGATACTTATTGACTTGCCTACGTACTACTATGGCTTAAGATTATTTGTAGCCATCCAGGCTGTTTGTCTCTCTCTGGCATGACACTAAACCAAATAAGCTTGCAGGAATCTTAATAGAAGTGTAAAACTGATTTCTGCTGTTATGAACCACCTTGCACCCGTGTGATCTCAGTATTAGTGACAGGTTAACCTGTAGAGTGCTAAACCTGCTTCTTACAAGATCATTTCTCATAGAAGTTGTTCTCAGTGGCGTATACTCATGGCTGACAGCCGCATGAGCTTTATCAGATCTGAGTAAGTATGTCAGGTGTTCCAAGAGATTCCATGGCGTGGGTTATACACTGTTTGAAAGAGGAAGAATGTGTCCATTTCGGGGGGGGGGGGAGCATTCGACTAGTTCATGTTTTATTTTATATTGAGCGTGAACCCCCCTGTCATGCCAGTCCCCACTCAAGGTCAGTAGTAGTGAAGAACGCCATTGTTACTACTGTTGAAAATTCTGGAATTCTGGATAGAAGCGAGGGAGAAAGCAAGTCTGTTAATAATGGAGGGGAGCGGGGACGGACAGACAACTAAAAAAGTTTCATATTCTGGGGAATAGCACCAACACTAAGGTAACTCTGTGACACACAAAAACTCCTTATTTAGTCCATATGAATGCACTAAGTGTCTTGTGGCTTTGCACATCCCT